>NC_058028.1:16313583-16442323 GCF_019176455.1 Solea senegalensis | reverse complement strand
ACATACTATAGTATGACATTTTTAAGTGATTTTGGACGACATACTATAGTATGACATTTTTGAGTGATTTCAGACGACATACTATAGTATGACATTTTTGAGTGATTTTGGGCGACATACTATATAGTATGACTTTTTTGGACGACATACTATAGCAGCGTTTTTCAAACTGTGGGGCGGGCCCCCCTGGGGGGGGGGCGTGGAGACTTTCCAGGGTGCACAAGTTTTCTTAAGTCCTAACTAAAGTTTAGCAGGCGGAACTTTTGGTCTCGCTGTAACCTTGACTCATTTAAGTGACGTACCACAACAAAATCTACACTGGTCACAATAATAGAGAAGTTTCTGACAGGGGCCAAACTTTTTGTTTCGGAAACTAACAACAAGCCGTCAGCAAAACGTAACAATGATTCACGACGACCAAACCCAAGACGAGAAAATGCCTCCAAAGATCTCTCTGTGTGTTGTGTTTCAGAACATTGGCAGGGGACAGCATTTGTATTGCTAAAACAAAACAATGTTATTTGCATAGAAAATTATTGACATTGGTAAAGTATTCTTAAAGTATACAAATGTATTTTTTGTTTTAAAAAATGACACAATTGTAGTTGTAATTGGACATTTCATATTTTTATTTGAAAATCACTTTCTCGCGAAGCAATATTGAGGTTATTTGTATTCCTGAAGCAAAAATGTTATTTGCACAACAGATTATTGAAAGAAAATTGAAACGTTTCTTCTAATATTAATTCAATAAATGTTATACTTGGCACATTGTTTCAATTTCGTGAAAGTCGCAGGGGCCCCTGGGAAATTTCTTCCTCCAAAAGGGGGGCCCAAAAGAAAATCTTTTAGAACCACTTTACTACAATATGACATTTTTTCTGTGATTTGGATTTTTTTGGGTTTTTGGAGCAACACTGAGGGCTGAGAGTGATTCTACTTCCTCCTCCTCCTCCTCCTCCTCCTCCTCTTCCTGCTGCTTCTGCGTCTGCTGCTGGACAAAAACCCTCATGTCTGTGCTGGGACGCTGACGTCATCAGACAGCCTCGCATCGTCACTTTTTCCATTCATGTTGTACATGTGTGCAACGAAACCCATAATTGCAGTGTGGTTTGAGATTTGTAGATGTAGATTTACATGCGTTCTACTAATAAAAGTGACTCATCTGTTGGTGCTTTAACTCAGTGTTTCGCAGTCCTGGTATATATCTGTTCCACTTGCAGTAACTATATTTACTGTATTTTTCTATATTTACTGTTAATACGATGTGGGTTTCTGTGAGGTTATGAAGAGCTAAAACCAGCCAAAGAGGAGGATGGGATGTCGTCAGCTTTAAGACTGACTATGCTGCACTGTGTTAAACAAGGCAGTCAGAGAGGGCAGACTTCACCCCATTCACTCAGGGTCAAAATTCTTGGGCAATGTACTTAAACATGCGCCTGGTGTGTCTGTCTATCACAAAGTCTAACAAGCCTCTGTCGGCCTCTGTTGCTCATATTGGCAAGTGCAAGCAATACAATACTTAAAAAGTTAGAGCAGGGACTAATATGTGGGTGCAAGGGGCCAACAGAGCACAAGTGGTGCAGCTTTAAATCTAAATCCACCTATAAATAACATTCAGCAGATGGCATGGGACTAACATTGTGAGAAGACAAAGGAGATAGTCCAGAAGGGCTGTCCCCTCCCGGCCCTTGTTTGCTAAGGCCCCATTAAGAGCATTAAAATCTCGACGGCTCGCTATTGCAGCAGCAAATCACAACAGTGAATATTCATAACTGTGACTGATGATTATTGTCACAGCAGACATTTGGACAGATTTTAGCAGGTGGAGCACAGGTGTGTCTGATCACATTAACGATGGCTCTGGTCAGTTCATGTCAGGACAGTGTGACAGTGAACCAGCATGCAAAACTGAAACTGAGGAAGTGAAATGGAATTCAGCCATCATCCATTTGATTTACACCAGTGATTTTTCTACTGTGAAATTTTGGTCAAAGTGGCTGCTGTGCCGCTGTTAGTCATTTTTCTTGATTATCAAATTGCTGTTCGTCGTTTCCAAAACCTCAAACTGAGAACATCCACGAATATCTTGTTCTGTCCTGGGGATAATAAAATATTAAACTTCTAATCTAAGAATATGTTCAGAATTGTTGCAGATACATTTATAAAAATCACTATTTGTTGCACTACTGACAACGTTCAAGTTTAGCAAAGCCTGTGTGTTTTAACTTGAAACTCTTCTTCTTCACATTTTTAATTACAGCTTATGCTTTGACACAATAGAAAAAAAGAGTAATCAGATTTTCTCACATATTTACAACTGTGCTTTTCCTACTGGGACATGTCAAAATGTCTTCTCTGAACAAGCCCTGTGTGAGAACTGTTACTTCCTCCTTATAGATAGCAAACAAAAATACAGTCACTAATAAAGACATAGAAATAAACAAAGAATATAAAAAAAATGTAATTTGTAACAATAGTGTCAACCTACCCAAATTAATGCAGTATACCTTCATAAATATTAAAAAGGACAAAAATAGGAGTGGATTATTATTACTTTTTTACCATATTTTCTCTGTGTCCACAGATCTGCAGGTAAATGTTTGTGATATTTGCTGAGGCCCTCTAAAGAAAGACGCAGGGGGGAAATGAAAACCCATCATTTTCATTTACTTTAATTCTACATTTAATATGATGAAAACAAGGCCCTGTACAATCCACCTTAGCAGTGAGTACAATAATTATTTTACAATTTGTACACATTAGAACACGGTGCTAGACTGGTTCCACCTGTCGAGAATGTAAAAAAAAAAAGAAAAGAAAAAGGAAAAAAAAAAATCCTCTTTGAAATCTGCACCACTCGGAATCTTCCATTCAACAAAAGGAAATCTTTGTTTTGGCCAATCACTGAGCAGACCTGAAGTGAAAAATGTGTCACAAGAGATCACACTGCATTTATGGAGCTGGTGTGTGCACTTGTCCCTCGATTGATCCATTAGAGAAAAGCATGCTGTGAAGCTACAACCCTTGATCTCTGTAACCACTACTCTAAAGACCTGGACAAAATATTGAAAATGGCATTAAATATTTCAGCTGAGGGAGGTGCACTTAATTAACATCGGTAATTAAAACAACCTCAAAATGAATTTAAAAAACAAAACAAAAACCCAGACATACTTACAACATAAATTAAGCACTCATGTTTTCATCAAGTACTCAAAGTGTATTTCCTGCTGTTGCAAACCAGGTCTGTACCAATTTACACTTTGTCCTCTTCTTGAACTTTAAAATCCTCTGGAAGGAATAGGCCAAGAGTGTCTGTCGACCTGCAGAGCCACCATTGTGCCACAAAACACAAAACATAACACACTGACATCAACATTAAAACAGGGGAGTGAATTCAAATGTTTTCTTGGTCTCCATGTTGACGCAGGTTTGCTTTAACATGTTGACGCTTGTTCTCTCCACAGCACGTCGTCGAATAGCAAACAGGCTCGCCCAATTCTCTCCAAAGGCCACAGGAAACATTAATTTATACAAAACTAGATCCCCTTCTTTCATTGTTCTCATCAGCAGAAGAAATCTAATATTGCTAGAAAACTCCCCCATCGTACGCCTGTTTATTTTTACTTCTTTTTTTTTTTTACACAATTTATGGAAGAAAATGTAAGCTTCCCAGTGTTTCCCAGAATCAGTGATGAAAGCACATCCAAGTTCATTAAAACGCATAGCAGTCCACAAAAACAAGGCTCTCAGTTTCTCTCAATATGATGTTAGCTTCCATTCAATTAACTTTTTTTATGCTACGTAAGTGTACACTTTACGGTCCTCTGGTGTTCGAGCCAAATATTCCCTCTCAATGAGTCCCTCGATCCGCTTCTTGATGACTACAGGGCTAGGGAGGAATCGCGCTCGCAACTGCTGTGTGACCTGCAGAGACACAAAACACAGACATCAGTCTCTTGTTCTGCCCAAATGTCATCACTCATTTAAACCACCATTATCGTCATCTTGATTTGCATTTTTTCCCTAAATACTGTTTTAAAACATTTTTTGGATTCATTTTCATTTCGTTTCCTAACGAGAAGCAGAATGCCTCACCAATTGTACATCCCACCATTCACCACTAGGGGGCTTATTGAGGAGAAGCAAATGTGTTCTGCGAAACTGCTCACTGTGAAAAATATATTGTGGCATGTGGCAGCTTAAGGCTTTATAGTAAGGTTTAGTTTATTTCCCCCCTTTAACAACTGACCTCTGCTACTAGGACGTTGTGCTGCATCTTCTTTCTCGACTTCATGATGCGAACAATAGCAGCTTCGATCTCATGCTTTCTGTCGTCGTCCACTTTCTGTCGAGTCTCTTTCCTCTCTGGGTCCGACTCCCCCTGTTTAGCAGCCACTGAGAGGTGCACAAGAGAGACGGTGAATTAGGAATTTGATTTCAACATCACATGTTTCTCCTGAATAAGTTTTAATAACTCCTGATGAAAAAAATGGTAAAAGCAAAAACATGTGAATATCACAAATAAACTCATTAGTTAAGTACGACCAACAGATTGAATCAAGTGACACAAAAGTTACCAAGTAGTTCAACTTCCACACGTTCTTTCTCACCCACACTCCCTTAGATGTGCACATACAGCAACTGTCCTACATTTGTGATTAGGAATAGCACAATGTCACTTCTTCATGTCCACTCCTGTTCAGCCAAATTTGAATCTTAACTACTCTCTATTACTTTTCTATAAGCGGATCTACTTGTTAGTCTTTTTTACAGCCCACATCTGCTATATTATATCTTCAACAAGCTAAATTTATGACAGGACAAGACATTCAGCTGTTGGTCTTTGATGTATTCATGTATGTGTTCCATTATAAATATAGTAACAGTATACAAAGTTTGAAGACATGAAGACAAAACTCACAAACGTCAGTATCTATTGATACAGACTCCAGTGTGACACACTTGTTTTGACATCTTTTAAACAACTGATGTATTAAATCATTTGTGTCCATGCATTTACCAACTAGTCATAACCAGCCATTTTAAAAACACAACACTCCAACTGTGCACCAAATATTGTGATAAACAACCGACATCTTTACAGACTCTGGTAAAGCGATTAGATGAAATTTACATTTTTCCTTTTCTGGTATCCAATCCACTAATTTTGCTCATTGTCTCATCCTCATTTCTGATACAACAGCAGGACACTGAATGAGTGTTTCACAAGATGACATTGTGAAAACGTTTTGCTCCACTTCAAATATATGAAGTCGAGTGACTGAAACAAATTTGGCAGAATTGGTGTCACCAGAATTGATGGATGGAAATTTTGCATCTCCTCAGATCTTTGCATTAACTGTATGTAACCTACTTGTTCAGTACAAACCCACGAGTAAAATAATGTTACCTGTCTGGATTTTGACACGATGCAGTTTGGAGGTAAACTGGTCATTCACTGTAAACACATGGCCATTCTCGATTTCCTTGGACTTGGGCTCCTTTGTGAGGACTCGTTGAGTGGGTTTCCCACAAGCCAGTGACTGCAGCGCTCGCACCAGCTCTCTCTCTGGGATGTCTGTCTCCTGTTGGATCTCCTGCAAGTGGAGAAGTGAAGTTCAAGGATGTATTTTTTTGGAATAAATTATCATTCCCTGTGGAAAACTGTGAAGTATTTCGATGCATTTAATTGTGTACCTCAAAGGTGGACTTGTCCCTGTTGTTGAAAAGCATGAGAATGGTCATTTGGAAGGTGGAGACCTGCAGGATGTGCTTCCTTGTGTTGGAGCCTGTTACCTGGGCTCCTCCCACTCCGACCTCTGACCCATCCTCCTGACGACATGTGGTGTTGACAGGCCACAATGTAAAAAAAGCAAAGTACGACTGAATCTCGTAATACAAGAAATTATGTTTTCTGATCTTACAACTCTAAAAACTAGAACAAACTAAAAACACCACTGAGTGCTTTTCAGTTTTGCATACAGTTCAATGTTTACAATTTCACAGCGTTCCGCACAAACCAACAAAGAATGAAAAACATGCTTATTTTTTATTGTTCACTCGTGTGACAATGTAGATTAGAAATATGTAAAACTACATCTGCCTCATACCTTTTTGATGGGACCGTAGAAGGTAGCATTTAGATCTGCAGAGCCCATGTGGTGCTGCAGTGTGAGTTGTCTGCCGCTGTGCTTACCAAGATAAAACCTACAAGCAGAGTTCAGTCATCTAGGTCAGTCTAGTCCATGACCTTGAAGGAGACCTTAATGACATGGCATGATATAACTGTCTATTCCAAGAAATAAATATGTCGCTCATCAATGTGACAGCTTTTCAAATGTCGTCTTGAAACACTGCAAATTGTTTTTTTTTTGGATCACACAGATCAAAAATGTCTGGATTAAAACAAACGTGCTGTTATACAATAACAAGAACGTACAAATACGAACAATTGACCTTTACTTCTGTGCCATAAACATATTAACCATATGACCAACCTCCTAAAGACTTCAAATGCATGTCTTGGTGAAGGTGGGATACTGCACTTGGGTGTTGCTGATTGTGTTGGCCAGTATCCTGTGGTAAGGACTCTTACAGTGAGATCGACTCCTCCAAGTGACACCTTTAGTAAGAAAAGCAACACAGTCAAGTTTCAAGTCGACTGAAACCAGAATGAACATTTATGAAAACATATGAAAACTTCTGGCTATTGACAGAAATTAGGGGCCGTCCACACAGAGACGGTGTTTTAGGGGACCTGAAACGGTATTTTTTGAAAACGCCTCCCAGAGTGGGAAAATCTCAAGTATACGGTGTAAACAAACAGACATTATTTCCCTTTTGCTCCCCTGGCTCGGTTCATTCTGTCTCCATTTCTATTGGCATATGTACTACAGCGTTTTGATTTGCTTTGGGGGTTCCGTGTGGACAGAGATATTTCCTGAAACGATGCTGTGTTTGTATGGAACTTTTTGAAAACGGCAAAGAAAAAGTTTGTTTACGTTCCGTGCCTTTTCTGTCTGGATGTGGCCTTAGATTTGTTGCTTTTAACATGAGCAGTTTAATGAAATAGTGAAATTCTAATAAAAATACATTACAGGATCTCACTCTTTATCTATAAGCAGTGCTGCAACATGCATAAACACTTAATAAGTTATTTATTATGAATTGTGAATGAATGAAAACCAATTCAAAAGGCACTTTTGTAAAGCCAACGGGAATATTTTGTCTTGTTTTACCAGTAATATAAGGCCAAAAATGTAGAGGCAGTTTGGAGAAGACAAAACACCACAGCAAGTTATACAATAAACAGACTATTCATTCCATTTAAATCTAGTGATAACGTACCACATGGCAGCACAACACAACTGTATATAAGCACAATGTATTCCCAAGCTGCAGGTGGTTAGGGGTGTAATTGTTTTAATGTAACAGAATGAGCAGCGGTGTGTATTGTTTCCTCACCCCGTATGTCTGTAGATGTTGTCTAAACTCATCCATTGTAGTGTTGGAGATGCTCATGTCCCGGAACATTCCCTCCAGCTTCGATGTGAACTGACAGCCGCACTCAGTCTAACATCAGAAAATTCAGAGGAAATCTTGCCTGAAATCTCATTAGGTTATTCAAAAGAATGTGACACAGTCTTATCACGCTCCTGCTCACCTTAAGCTTTGAGATCATGTTTTTCTCCGAGTCATCAGATACACTCTTGTTGGTGAGCAGCCTGCGGGCCAGGTGCTGCTTGTAGTACCTCTCAAACACGTCCTTCTCCTGCATGAAACGGAAAAGCACCATGGCCTTGTCCAGTATAGTCTCCACCTCTTGCTCCGTCAGCTGGACCACACAAACAAGCGAGTGAGGACAGACTCAATCATCTTCCAACTTTGTCAGACATAAGCTGCTGAATCAAATTACTCACACAGTCATAAATATCCACATATTGTTTAAACCAAATATTTTATCGGCAGCTTTAGTACAAAAAAAACTAAATGTTCACAGCTTCAGTTTATGCTGCTGATAGTAGAAGATGCAACTTTGGTTGAATATTCTATGTCACCAAGTCATTAAAAGTGGTTTATGGCAGACCTACATCTACATTACAGTGACAATAAAATGTGTAGTCTTTTGGAAAAAAAATTCCTTGTTTAGTTGATATGTGATGTGATTTGGCATTACATACTATGCTGGTGTGTGGCATCAAATCCTGAATAAGAAGGTCACTAAAAAAAAATAATAGAGTGAAGATCACTAGAGGGCTCACCCCTTTTACGCCTTTCTTGAGTTTGTCATCAATGAAGAGTGAGAGGTACTCGGGAGAGCGAGAGTTAAGGTTAAGGAAGTACTCAAAGTCACCAGCAATGGTTTGTTTGAAGAGTCGATCATTATTGAATGACTCCTGAAGGAATCGGTCAAAACGGGACTTCAGGTCCAGCAAACCCTGTGGGGTGGAGAGAACGAGACAGTGATGAAGAGGGAGGAAACAGCAGCTGTTTGCTTAAGCAGCAGTTTAGCACAACAAGTAAAGCTCCAACAGTAGCAACAAGAGAGATAATCTAATCAACAAAACACAGAGGCTGCAGTCTCAGTGATGAGTTTAAAAGCAGGAATGGAACACAGGAGCATCAAAAGAACCACAACAGTTTCTTTTTTTGTTGTCGCTAATGGCTTCCCACATTATTCAGCACAGTGAAAAAACACTGTGCGGTTGAGGGCACAGACCATCATGGTTTGCGACCACTAATTCAGTGGGTCTGCTGGGAAGTTATGGGTGTGCATTATGGTCAAGGCTTGGCACGTGATGGTGTGCTAAAGGCTTCTCTAGAAATACCACTAGAAACTACTCCATAATCTCTAACAAAGCTTTTCTGTCTCATTCACTGAAAATACTTGTGTGATTAACAGTGCGCTAACTGCACTGCGACTTCTCCTGATAACATTTCGCATTTTACCTGAATGTAGTCCACAGGGTTCTTCCCCTCTCCCTCCTCTGATACCAGGGCCTTGCCTTGCTCCCGCAGATACGAGCTCATACATTCACACATGGTCTTTAGCCCGTTGGGAACTCTGCTGAACAGCTTGTACATGCACGCCAAGTCTGCAGATATTCATGAATACACAGACACAGATGTATTTCTACCAACTGAAAGTTAGCCGAGATCTGCTGTAAAGAGGTCACACATGGGAGTGAATGTAATACTTGACAATGTGAAAATATCAGACGTACACACCTCATATTTCATTGTTGTTATTCACGAGAGGTGAAATTATTGTAACTGCATTACTGACCTAGTAGAACATGTATGGTTGGCAAGTGACAGTTTCAAAGGTATATTTAAGAGGCATTTTATCCCTGTCTTGTGAAGTGACATTAACTTTCACTGCTACTCCAGAAGATTTCATTTCTGTTGATACCAACTACGAATGCTGAAAACACAAGGTGTAAAGCGTACCAGATGGAGCACTTACCGTCAGTTTTGCCATTCTTCAGCATGTGGACCAGGCCCGAGTTCTCCATCTCCACAATGGTTTTCATGTGTTTCGAGATGAGTTCTCTTTCGACCACCTTCACAATAGGCTCCTCAGTGGATTTATCCAGACAGTGCATCACCCGCTCAATCTCTTCATTAATCCTGGCTTCCACCTTCTTTATATATACACTGGCACTGTTTTCCGCAAGGAACTTTTGACTCTCCATCTAAAGAAAATAAACATGTTTAGCTTGTAAGCTTGTACAGGAGACACAAATGTTTCCTAAAAACCTAAGGATATTGTGTTAAATGTTTGAAAATAATAACAAAAACATATTACAAAGCAATCTTTGCATTTCACAAACTTTGCATGCAACACACTGTTTGTTCTTTACTATTGAAAATCATTAATATTGGCACTGAACTTCCTTTTTATGGATCCCAGACAGGGAAGATGTAGCCAAAGAAACAATTAACATGGATGTATACAAATGATACAGTCAGGGTGAATTTTGCGCTCTCACAAACCTGGAAAAATTCTGCAGACATTTCTAAGAATGGTGCCTCAAAGTCTTCTTCATAAACAGATCTCCCTTCAAGACCGAGGATCATTAACATTTGGCAGGCATTTCTAATGGCTCCCCTGGAGGAAGGAAGAACACAACAAATATTGTTGACAGAATCAGTAATGAAAAATGCTTTGATAAATCGAAACAATTATGAACATTTGTGGATGCTCAAGTCCTGTTAACAATGGCTGCCAGCAAATTGTGATTATTTGTTCATGAAAAAAAAACAACGTCCTTTGTTTCAGTAAAATCCCAGCAGTTGTAACTGCAGCTGATCTACCTTCTCATATCTTTGAGTGTTTCACACATGTTCATTTATGATTTTACTCACTTCAGTTGAATTATTTGACTGTGGATGACATGGATTCCCCTTATGGTAGCTAATCATTAGGCAGTTTTACAACTGACCCTGTGTTTGCAATTTAAACTACCTGTCCACAACCTCCCCCTTCCTCTCTCGAGCAATCATGTCCAGCAGGGTTTGTCGAAGGTGATCTCTGATGCAGCCATAGCGAACCACCTGATCCCTAAAGATAATAAGACCCAGGTTGTAGACATTTTCTACGTTGTTCTGCTGCACGTATACACGGTCCTGAGGGGGAAACACACACACAATTCAATTAAAATAAGCTCAAGCTCAACTGTTGTTACACAGAATGCAGCTATTACCAATTCTTTGTGTACTGCATGACTAAAGTTGAGTGGTGAATTTGATGCCTGTTACTTGTGGACCCACATTCCACTTTCGTTGATCTAATGTCTTAAATCATTACCAAAATCTTGTCAAAAGTATAATTTCGAAAAAATAACTACAGTTATTAAGTAATTCATTTTTCATTGTTAAAAAAGACACAATATTTGTCTATTAAGTTGTCTATTTCCCCATTATAAGCACTAGAGTACCAACTACCTCATGTAGTATAACTTAATTGATTACTAAATGAATCGCCAGCTATTTAGATAATCGATTAGTCGGGTTAAGTGATTTTTAAAGATTTAAACCAGTTTCTCTGATTTTTCAGCTTCGAATATTTTCTGGTTTCTTTGCTTTACATAAAGAAATCCTTCAAACTGAACCATTTTGTTTTGTGATTTTTAAAGAAGAAGAAAAAGTGTGGAATTAGCATTGCAGTTTCAAGCCTCGGACCAAGTGACACTGTTGGGCACGTAACAAAGAAAATAATGAAGATATTTCTCAACTCAGGGGAAAATGAGGTTGGGAAGCACAATTTTTTATAAATACTTTATAAATACTAGAATTATAGTAATACAAAGCTAAATGCAAATCAGTGAAGTATTCCATTAAGTGTGTCCCTTAAGTGTGTCTCATATTTATGTGTAATCATAGTAACTACAAATAGTGACATAGTCAAGCCAATCCAGACTTTTATTACTTAAAGCAAACTTTATATAAAAAAATTCTATCAATGGCACCATGGTGACTATGGATACGAAACAGCAAATCATGCACATCTTCACTAAAATACAGACTATTAATTTATCTAGTTCCACTGGTACACCTGACATTACCAAGATATGCTATTATTCACAAGGATGAAGAATATTTTCATTAGCTATGTAAATGTGTTGTGAAAAAACAATAGCTACTTACCATGTACATCAGGATGTCTCTGATCATCACCATCGCCGTCTGATGGTCGTTCCAGGCCTGATTTAGGGTTTGGAGGAAGTTATTGTTTAAGGAGTTCAGGACATCTTCTCTGACCTATGGGTGAAATAGACAAACATGAGAGAGGACATCTTAGATAATGGTTCCTGCAATATTAGTATCAACATAATGCCTGTATTCGTCAACAGGAGAGAAGCTCCCAAATCAAGCTGACTCTTAACTGGTCAGGCACACAACAGCTTGAAAAATAGTCACACTGCAGTGTGACTCAGCATTGTAAACCAAAGTCTCAGAAGAGTAAGACCGACAGACCAACTTCCTTTTTTTTCTCCTCAAAAGAGAAGATGAACTTTCAAAATTCCCATGAAACCCATGTCCTCATATGAATAAAGCATACATTAGGATTCAAATTCATATGTTAAACAAAAGGTTTTGTTTTATGTTTAGGATTTATGTTTCTGCTGCCTCTTTCTCACCTGTCTGCCTTGTCAGTGCTGGGCAGCAAACTGAACTGGGAGTCTAAGCAAATCAGAAATCCTCATGTCAAACATAAAAATGACACACATGCAGAGTGAGTGTTGCATGGAATAACCGTTCCGCAGTTTATAGTAAGATCTAACAGTTGAGAGAAAGAAAATGAGTTGCTTTCAGAACTAAAGCTACTGTATCAATTGGCTTTTGTCATGCCGTCACTGAGCCAGAAAGACAACAGTGATTAAAATGGAATGTTAAGGCTGCATTCAAATGACTACTAAGCTCTTACATTGAAAGTGATACGAAGATCATCATTAGCTCATAAACCCACACTTCAGTGTCACTTCTTCGATCTAATCATTGTTGACAGCACCTCACATCCAAATAACCAAGCCTTTTAAGTTCAGGATATGCATTTAATTAAGTCTTACAACCAACTGGCTGATATACAAACACCAGCCTGCTGAAACACAGAACAAAATTACCACTCAAAGACTCCAATATACAAAAGCAGATACAAAGATGTGTCAAAGACAGCTCTTTATCATCATTAAATGCGTTTTACAAATCCCAACTAGATAAGACTCAAAAAGTTTGTATGTCCCAGATTTCTAACTTCATTAATACTTACGCAACCTCCCACATCTGCTCATAAATGAAAAAGAGGTCATAATTTCTGCTTTTCTAACTAAACCGTCATGAGACAGGTTAGTGTTACCCTACCGATGATGTGCTGTTTCAATAGTAATCCTGTTTGACAAATTAACAAGGCTGAAATGCTGCATCTTTTAGGGTCTGATTATTTCTTCACAGAAAAAAAAGCATTTTTTCTATTATGGATACATTGATGAGCATCTTCAGAACATACACCCATTTAACATGAGGGCATTATAAGAGCTCACATGCCTTAGAAACTAGGTATGTAATTCTACACAGGCCTTGCCAAAATGTACTTTAAATTCTGCCACTGTGTGATCATGTAATCTCTATTAGTCTTACTTTATTGATAAGGTGTTCAGTGACGACCTCTCTCAGGCCCGTGTACAGCTTCTCTCCATGTTTGTGAAGCACCATTGTGTAGGCATTCCTGTACAGCTCCTCAAAGCTCAGCCCACTGTTATTCTTCCTCTGTATCTCCTGAATGGCATTTTTCAGAAGGTCCCAGATATTGTTGACGTATTTCTCATCCATCGTCATCTGCAAAAAAAGGAGCCCATAATGAATTAAACAAAATAAATATCACCTCTGATGATTTCAAACAATACTTAAAACAAGTATGCTTTCCTAATGTCTCCGAATGCATTGCCTGGGCATGAGATGTAGAACACATGATATAGCATTAATCTCTATTATCCACAATCTGTGTTAAGGTCTGTGATATTACATATACATAACCAAACCTGAATCTAGTGACTTCCATTCAAACAGATTGCTTTTTGGAACCAGCGGACTCTTCCTCTGGTGGCTATTCAATATATTTTCAAATCCTATTTGGGTTCAAGAGGAACCCCAAAGACTAAAGGCATCTACAATATTTACAACAATGTAAGACAGCACAGAGGGACACAGTTTAGCAAAACACAGAAGACCTTTGAAACTAACAGAATAAGGAACTTAATAAGGTCTAAGGACAGCACTTTATATCATTTATTTCATCAATCAGATCACCTAAATTATTTGTTTAATGAGGGATCAAAGTAAAAGATGGAAAATAGTAAATGTTCTAACATTATCACTCAAGGCTTAAACGATTGTTGTTTTTTCATATCTTTGCTGACGGGTTCACAAATCTGTAAACTTATGGTAAAGGAAAACGTTACCCAGTCTGAAAATAGGCAAGTAAAAAAGGTAATACATGCAGGGAAGAGTCTTTTTAAATAAAGTAGTATCTTTACTAAACTTCAAAGTTCTGGAGGAAGTCAGTCAAGAAAAAAAGCTGCCATCACAAAGTCCTAACACGTCGTCAGCTACAGCAATTCCATGCCAGCTCAATTGAAACCCCTAACAGCAGCCCAAATTTCAATTTCACAAATGTGCTTTACTACACATCACTTCTATTCTATTGTGTTGAAGGTTAAATTTGACTTCTTATATGTAAATCATGATAGCTTGATGACATTATAGTATCTGTGGTAAGCCTAGCTCCTTTTTTTTAACAGTGTCTTCTCATTTACTTGATTTAAATTTACCTTGACATCTGACCAAAAACTTCATTTATCCATTATTTGTTGGATTAAATTATAAAATTGTCTATCACAGACATGGTAAAGGTCAGACACTAGGGACAGTGGTCAGTGGAAACTTTTTATAGCAGTAGCTTCAACAAAAAAAGATCAACTCTGTAAACAAGGTTTGAAATTAACATGTAATTTCTTCTCTCTTTTTTTTTTACTTAATATTCAAAGGAATAAAATCTTTTAGCTTGATAAAGCACCATTCTACAAATTGCAACTTCAATTTTGCAAAAATCCTCAATACAATTCAAAAACTAGGGGGTTGGGTTTGTGTGATAAGGTAAGAAAATGTTTATGATTCATTGAGCTATCACTGACACCAATGCAGAACAGATGATGTTTAACTTACAAGCTAAACTAGAAGAAAATGAGCTGAAGTGTTTCACTTACAACCTCAAACGCTTCACACTTAGCAGCCTCAGGTGCTGCAGGAACCCATTATTGTTTGGGTTTCTTAAAGGCCAAATACGTGTTGGCCACAGAGGAAAACTTTACATATGTACGTGTGTGCTCCTCCATCATGCAAAGACAACAGCAGGTTCATAAAGACACTCTTTTAATTAATACAAGCAGGCTACCTGACCTACATAACGAGCACACATTTTGATATAAGCAGTTAATGTACAGTCACACTAAGGAAGTCACAGGCTAATGTTTAATGCAATGCAGAATGAGGTCGGTTAATAACTGAGATCTGACAATGACTTGTAGACAAAGGGAGTGCCAGACTGACGAGGAGTTGAGAGTAATTTGACAATGTTACCCATCATTTAATAATAAAAAGCAAGACTTTAAATCAGCGTCACTAATGCAATCTCAACGGACGTTAGATGGTATATTGCTCGTTGGCATACCTGAACAGCTGTGATAACGCTGTTAATTTTTTTGCATGCATTTGCAAATCGAGCGATCATCTTCCTACAGAAACGTCAATCACATTCAGACCTCAGACAAATCAACGTGTGATGTTTGTGACAAAAAGCAGCCAAAACAACAAGTGTCAAGAGCCGGGCTAACGCTAGCCTCGGATGTGTCGACTGACCCGACCTGCAAGCTAATGTTTCGGGAGTTGTGAGGTATTAAAAGTTTTATTGTTGAGGTATTAGATTTAAACACCGAGGTTAAAGCAGCTGCTTTCGGACGGCCTGGTTAATTAACAGTGGGTGAGAATGTGCATTTGACGGCTCCACTTTGTTTACGTTTAGTCAAGTCATAGCTGGTGCCCAGCTGGTTAGCCTGCTAGCATTTAGCCAAACAGTTCAGACCACGGTGGTCGAGTCACCGCCTGGCGAGCAGGCAGAGCACCGAGAGCGGCGTGCACTTACAGGAAAGGCCCTTATCCTCATTTTGGTGTCCTTCTTGGTGCCGCCTTTGCTGAGATTGGACATGGTTGCCTCGTCCGTGGGCTCTGTATTCATATGAAAGTGCTCTCCGCGGAGGGACGGGGGTGACTACTGGTTTCAGGAGCAGCCGACGAGCTTTCACTCGACCTCGTAGCTCCGCGTCCCGGCACCGCAAGTTTATTGTTGACAGCCAAACGCCAAATCTGATAGTTCTTCATGCAGCAATGGCGGACTACCTGCAGTTCTCATTGCGCAGAGCTCACGCACTCCAAATCACGCGAGAACACAATCACTTGAAGAAACTTCTCAACTTCACTTGCTCCCGTGTGAAGTATTTATGCATTTATACATTAAACACTCAGTAATACTAATAACATTATAAGTAATGTAATTCATGGAAAACCATGCTTCAGTAAAAGTATGAATACATGATCAGGAACATGTACTTAATATTTTATAAATCCAAAAAATAAAAACAGGCTTGCCAGACTTGGTTGCTAATTTTGCCAATATTTTTAGAAAATCCCTAAATTTTCCCCCAAAATTCACATCGCTACAGAAAATAGCTGCATTTAATATGGAACCTTAATAAAGTGAAGAAGCAATTTATGATTAGCATACAATCTTTTTTAGTGTTTGTGGGTGTGGGAGCCACTTGCCTCACTTTATTTGAAGTTCAGTTACTTTAATTTAGAACAAAGCATGATATTTTAATGAGACTTTTATATGGGAAATTTTAAAACTGTAACTTGTCAATATCTGCAAGTTAAATGTAATGGAGCGCACATTTTAGTTAGTGAAGTAGTATTTTAAGAAAATATTCAGATATTAAGTATATAAGTACCTCAAAAACATACTTGTTTATAGTATTTTGATTAATACACTGAAGTTGATTTTGCTTCCAACTGGGACTGCAATGATTAATCAATTATTAAAGGTCCAGTGTGTAACACAGAGAAGGATTTATTTGCAGAAATTGAATTATTATGTGTTGTACTTTACACAGGCTTATGGCACCATGTTTCTATAGGAACATGAAAACTTTCTGGTGAAGACCAATATAGTTCTCTGACAAAGAAGTGGTCAGTGATGAAAGATGTCACAAACTATCACAGACTGGGCCTTTAATCAATTGCTAAAATAATCAATGGCTTAGATCCATCCTCCCATTATCTACCACTTTATCCTCTTCATCAGGAATAAAGCGTCAAACTCAATCACAAAAGGGGCCAAGATTTAGAACATGGTCTCAGTCGTGGGCCAAACAGGTTTAACATTTATTGAACAGTCTAAAACGGACTATGTTTCAATCAGAAATATTAAATAGAACAGCCAGACCACAATATTTTTTTCCAATAAAATTATTAAAATATTTTTTATTCACATTACTTTCAAGCAAAATGAGAATATGAACAAGCTGGTGTGAATTCTGGGGGTTGAAATAAAAAGTACAAGACAAAAAAACAAACAAATGAGTAGTGGGAGGAGGGGTTAGTGCTGAGAGGCATGGCAGCTATTGCAATGCATTATGGGACTTGTAGTCTAAATGGTATGTGTGCTATTTAATGCTGGGCCATTCAAAATAGACAAATAAAATTATTTTGCAGGCCAAATAGAGTTGTGTGTCGGGCCAAATGTGGCCCACGGGCCTTGAGTTTGACTTTATACTCTCTACATGAAGGTCATCGGGAGCTTTCCACATGGCAACCTGTGGCACTTCTGTGCCTCTGCAGTGCTCCCTGTAGCTTTGCACCCCTATACAGTATATATATATCTATATATATATGTAGATATATATATAGATATATATATATAAGTGTGTGTGTGTGTGTGTATAGACAAAACTTTATACATGATATTATCTTCATTTTATGGGTCAAATAGGTTTTTCGGCTCCAGATTAAATTTATTTTGGTGAAGAGGGGACAAAAATTGCTTTTAACAATAAAGGTTGCAGACCCCTGTACTAGACTCTGGCTCAGTGGATGTACAATTGTTCATATATGATCCAGTAAAATATTAGATTTAATCAAGACATCAGATTTAATGGTTTCCTTTCCTTGCTTGAACCTCTCACCCCATTATGTTATTGAAAGGTGATAATGCTGCCTATCAGTGGAAAATTAAATAGTGTAATAGATTTTCATCCCACAGCCCCCAGTGTTTTAATGATCATACAGTGACAATGATGCAGCAGTTATTACTTTATCAGTGTGACAGATAAAGATCCAAACACACAGGGGCAACCCAGAACACTCACGCTGACGAACATTACAGAGTGTAGGCGACTCTTAACTACACGGTGTGTTGTGCACTTTTAGAGACATCAACCAAGGAGCCTTTCACCAGATTTATTAAGAAAGAAAAGAAAAACTAAAATATCATCCATTTGTCTCCTTGTCAAAAATGTCCTCGTTCAACACATCTGAATTAAGAAAAGACCACTAGCACTCAGAACTCAGCAAAACAAATCTACAAATGACTGGATTAAGTCCTAAATGTAAGCATTATTTATACATTTCAGATTAGTTTGGGTTCTCCTCTGTGGTCAGATACCACATGTATATCATAAATACACAAATATGCGTCATTTATTCCCTCTGTCTTAACGTTGAAGCTCGGGCTCGTTCAAACATGACATGAAAGAAGGAGAACAGGATGTAACCACTTTAAATACATTACAGAAATTAAAATACTCGCCATTGTAATAATGGCAGACAATCAAATAACATTTTCTTTAAAAACTTTGATATTTACAGCAATTACACTTTTGTCACTTTTAACAATTTATGTCACATGTGATTGTTACCATGACATTAAGGACAATTCCTGCTGCTCTGTGATGATGGAAAATAGATTGGGTTCATACTTCCTGAATAAGCCGCAATTTCAGACTGGGTCATGATGTATAAGAAAGATTTTACATGGAGATAGCCCTCATCAACACGCCAACATTATAAAAAAAAAAAAGAAGAAGAAGAAGAAAACAAGAGAGTGTAAGTCTGTTTTTCAGTTGCACCTTGGCCAGGAAATAGAAAATGTTTGCTTGGCACACGTAGCCCTGACTTTCAAAATCAAACATGAAGGGACAGATTCACACTCAGTATAGAAAAGTGACACATGTTGGGACATCCACAGCAGTAAGTTGACTTTCTTTTTGTGGAAACATGATCAAACACTTGAATGCTTTTGGGGGGCATTCAAGCGTTTACACCAATAGGAATAATTTAACTGGAGGCAGACATGTTTACATAGGAATCACTGCAACATCACAATACTTTATATTGCACATGAAAAAGGCAAGTATGTATGAAACAGTGGTTTAAAAAAAATAAAAATAAAGGATATGAGAAATCACACAAGGTTGTGAAAGAGTGGCTATTCTACAGATACATCTGTATGCCCTTTAAGCAATGTCTTTTAAAGATATTATATCCATGTAGCAAACCACTGTAGATTAAATGATTTCATCCAGTCTTGCTAATGGATTTCCCAGTGAAGGAACAATGCATACATTAAACCAATTCTCCCTAATGCATTCTCATGAGAGACTTTCAAAGAAAGGTTATTTATATAAATCTTATGATTGCAATAACTTCCCTTCTCCTACCTGCACTAACATTACCAGGGCTCCATAGAAGAGGAGATAAGGGATTCTGGCAGATGACGTCTGCCTCTTAGATCAAATCTAGCGCTGTAAAGTCTGCTTCCACTAAACATTTCTCTCTTGATCTTACACCAACTACCTCCAGTCCTCTCCCTGGCTCATGTTGTCACCCACACATCCATCCACTCACTCGCTCAGTAACGCTCACCTCTCCACACACTGCCTACATACAGTACTGTACAGCGGTGTCCTTTACAGAAATCTCTCTCTGTATAATGTTTCTGTGGTGATCTGGTATTTGCAGCATTTCCTATTTAAAACACTGTGAGGTAAAACTGAATATGGCATATTGTAACACAAAACCCCACAGCTTCTTACACGTCAGGTTTCCTATGAGGCACAATCTGAGAGCTGAACTCTTTAAGTTTCCAAACATTTCCTTTGGAGTGCAGCAATAATGACCTGTTGATGCTTTCAGGAAAGAGTAATTTCTATGATGGCTATTCCTTCTTAAAAACAGAGAATAGGTGCGATAGCGACTGAAAATAAATGGTGTTGTATCCGTCAAATATCTGCTAGTGGTACACGACTTAGAATAGACAGTGGTGCAATGACATGACATCTGAGGTCTTCACACAGTTATTTCGCAAATATACATCTTCTGAGCACGGTGATCATTCAGTCAACACACTGATACTCAAACTCTGTCTATGACAAATACACAACATACACACTAAACTGACACTTAATTTTCTATATATTAAAAGCTCTAATAAAGGCAGCAAAGATGCGCAGTAAGGCAGATCCATATGACACACTCGGTGACACACCAAATAACACGCTCTACTCTGGCACATTTACACTTACATATGCGATGGATCTTTTAAAGGGCTTCAGTTGCTCTCTCTGAAAAGTTGGATTAGGAAAATGAAATCATCAGACAGACATGAATATGCAGAGGGCATGTGTTTTTAATATCTTATGCACGAGAGCGAGCTCAAGAAAAACTGGGTAAAGTTAATCACTGCACTAAAATGTTGACTAAGCAAATGAGCAAGATCTCCCTTGTACAACGTGGTGCTCACGTATTCATTGAATATATTTTGAAAAGCTACAAAATACAAAACTGCTCTGATGCTATAAAAAAATGACTGAACTCATTTCTTACTTCTGAGCCATGGAGAAATCAACACTGAACCAGATTAAAGGAATAATACATGAGGTGACCATCCAGCATGCATTCAGAAGCAGGTGAGGGTGAGGGAGGGACAATGACAGTTGCTTGTGTGAACAAAGCTGAGCCATTTAAATCAATATAAGATACGATGAAACATTGTACACAAACTATAGCACTTTATCTCACTGTTACATGGTGAAGTCTTTTTTCCATAACAATGAACGTTTCCCTCTTTCTTGTGTCTAAACACTGTGTGCATGTACATGTTTTTGTGTGCACGTGTGTGTTTTTACAATCTTAATCAGAATCAGTCTTGTATGAATGATCTTGTGGTCAAAACACATTTTTTCCAGTGTAGCTGCTGAAGAAGATAAAGTCACCACCTTCTGCTTTCCTGAACTGGAGACACGGGCAACACGTACGTAGCATCTATTCACTGACTCGGCTCAGGTGGATCCCTATTGTTTTAAATCACTTGTTTGATTCAATTGGTTTGAAGCTTTGCCCTGTCCATTCAGCACAGCTTGCGAAGCATCTAAGTGACTGACAGCAGAGAGACCGCTCCCTCTGAGGTCACTAAAAGGTATCCTCGGCCTCTTATTGGACCACAGAAAACTTCAGGAGAACCGCTGGACGCCCCGCTGCATCACTGACCCCTCCCACCCTCTGCATCGTCAAGGCCACCGTTAAGGCAGTGGTCGTCGCTCCCGAAAGCACCCTGCGACTGTAGAAGCTCATATTCCTGGTCCAGGAAGTCTAGGCTGTTGTTGCTTGGCAACCCACGGATAGTGAATTTGTGGGACACTTTGGTCCACTGCTCCCGATTTGCCGCCACTCTCTCGTACAGCTCAGTGGCCCCAGGAAACAGTTCAGACAGCAGCCTGAAAGGACAGAGGACACTATTACTTCCTCATGTTACATAACCAGCAGTCATTTTATCCATTGTGAAATAAAGACATTACACTCTGCCTGCCCCAAAAACCTACATATGATTTTACTTTGTGCCTACTGGACAAGACTTTGGGCAGAGCGTTTTAATCTGGCGAATCACTTACATGGACTGGTTACCACAGAGGCCAGACCTTAACTTTTCAACACAGAGCGTATCGCAGACGAAGTAATTACTGTATGTGACAGTTTGTGCTATCGGAAAAAAATCTGACGGTTTCTGAAAGCTGAGAAGTTTTATGTCAAAGCCAACATGTGGTTATTACGGTGATTTCACTCACGCTGTTTCAGGAAGCCGGCAAATCTGCGTCTTTGTCGACAGAGAGGAGAGAGTTGGAAAAAAAACCACCGGAACGTAGTTTTGATTTTTTTTGGCCTAAGATTTCTAAATAAAACGTATTGCTTTTCTTCATTTTGAATCGTTAATACACTATTTTAACATGCAGTAAATTGTAAATAACTGACAGACATTGAAATTTATTCTGAAAAAAATGGGCAAAAGCACTTAATCACAGGACATTTTCTGGTTAAAATAAGAAAAAAAAAGTTCAGACGGACATTTTGAGGCTTCGGTGTTAAAGCGTTAAACCCACTCAGGCTCTTTAAAATATACTGCAGATGACCTAGGACAGCAGTGCGACTCCATCATAAGTACAAGGTTAAGGTTGAGGTAACCATAGGGAAATTAGTCTTGTGCATTTTGCACCATCCTCCAACAGTGAGCAGCGTCCAGGGATCTTGAAATGAATGCAAGTATGTCATAATCAAAGCTTAAGGTCAGACCAACAGACAGAGTATCAAATATTTCTCCCTCAGTGTTCAACAATTATAATACTAAAAATGACTCCTTCAATTACAATAGGGTCTTTCACACTTTGTGTGTTCAGACCCTAATAATAGGGGGAGCAAGGTCTGTCCTGACCCTGTGAGAAAGTGATATTTGACTAAAGCATCAGGTTGGAAAGAGAGCAATGCTTTGTATTTTTTCTTTTTTGTGCGTACTTGTAGATCGGCATGGCGATATGTTCCATGAAGCTTATCTGTAGTTCTGGGATGTACGCCTTTTCTCTGTCCATCATCTCGCTGGGCCTGTTCCCCATGGCTTTTTCCTACACACACACACACACATGCACAGATATCATTGATAAGCGTACTATTGTGTAGAATGACACAATAGTAATTATAATGTGATAATTTCACATGTCATTTAACAGCCAAATTAAGCCGACACATACCAGATCTCCTTGAGAGAAGAACTCTTTATAAATCAGCTCCTATGGACACAAAGAGGCAGACATCCATGCTCACTTTCACAGATTCAGTTTAGTAACATTAAAAAAAAGTGAAGCAAAAATACTGACACATTTCAGTTTGTTGTTAGTGCTCTAATACACGATTGTTAAACCGACACTCACTTTAGGCGTTAACATTTCCATTCAACAATAAAATGAGCATAATGCTGTTTAAGAATAATATTGCAAGCTACTGTGATATACTGTATCATACAATTTATTAATTCAAGTCTGTTTTCTTTGGGAGACGATATCTTAAGTATATTATATATTAAGTATAAAATTCAATAGCTCTAGTATAAAATTCAATAGCTCTTGTGGTTGCTGTTTTTTTTTTAACAGTGTGCGTCTTCAGTTTTTGGGAGCAAGGATTACAGTGCATTTGATGTAAGTGTTGGGTTTTTACATATTTGGTGGTTGGATTCAGGACAAGGGTCAGGGTTTTTGTGTGGCAAGGGGATTACGCCTAATCCTAAAATGCACTGCAGTTTTATGGAACAGCATATTGGGAATATACTGCAGATGGAAATGTTGTTTTCCTTCCGCACAGCTTGCATCCCGTAATCTTCATCGCCCTAGCACTAAAAGACTTAAAGTACATACTCTAATGTACTGTACATTCATTGGGAACTGGAGAGCTGTATGCATTTACCGACTTTATTTCTGACAATAAAGGCTATTCTGATTCTGATTCTGACTGCAATAATATAACCTGGAGTGTGTGAAGAAACATCTACTCTATGTCGGAAAAAAGAGAACGTTTTTGAACCGCCTGAAAATCCAGTTCTGTAACCACATCTTTTTGTTAAACACAGGACAAACTGATTTACACACACATCCGTTCATAAAAAAACTACATTTCTGCATCTTGTTCCACTAAAATTACTGGTATCAATATTAATAACTGTTCACATCATGTGAGTCATAGGACACCATGTGACCGGCATACCAGTGTGCTTATTCATATACTAATTGTTGGGTCTTATCATAACTGTGTGATGTTTATTACTGAGTGTTTTGTGTGCGGCTGCACTACAAATACAGAAAAAAAAAACATAACCGTGGATGTTAACTGACAGCAATCTTGCGTGTGGTTTTCCAGCCCTTGGTTTGGTCTGACAGATCACACGATGTCATCAACAGGCACAACAGCATGGAGCGATGGGTTCTGCTTTTTGGATTGTATCCATCTGAAACACACACACACACAAAAGTACTTGAAGCTCCACAGGAAAATGAAATGGTAAAAAAATCACTATAACAAAGAGACGGAAATACTTAAAGCTGCAGTGCTCAAGTTTTGATGACTTTTGTTGTTGTTGTTGATGTTATTATTCTGCCTCAGTTTGGTCTTTGTGAACAGAATCAATGTGACATTGTTTGTATGCTGTGTCCATCTGAAAATTGGCTCTGTCAAGCAGAATTATGAGACCTGACTGAGGGAGCGCTTGTGTGTATCCACCTGTAATACAGGGGCGGGTGGGGGCAGGAGGCATATCTCCTGGCAGACTGCTGAACATCAGTCAAATTCACTTCAGAAACTCTTCATTGGTAATTCTCTGTGTTTTCAGTCACACTCCAACCTGTTTGAAGCTGTCTTTCTTTACACCTCATGTTGCTGTTCCCTCCATCTGTCTTGACATAAACCAAGTCACTGCAAATAAATGTGCAGCATAGGAATGTGGCTGGGTGACCTGAACACTGATGCTACTGAGGAACACAGAGAAAGTCATGTGGAGCACTGTGTGAACTCATGTGATACTAGTTCAAATCTAATAATTATTTGTCTGTGTTTAAAATCGCACGCTACAATTTTACCTGATTAATATTCTAATATTCCAGTATCCTGTAGTCAAAATACCGAGCTTCTATTTCTTGTTACCACCTTCAGATTTATGTGCACTTTGTGTTTGGTTTAACTGTTTGCCAGTTACACACATTGTGCTCTGAGGCTATTTAACTCTCATGTCACTTCACTGTCCACGAGGTTACAGCCAATTATAGAACACAGAGAGCTCAGTAAACAGCTATCTTCATAATATGGCTGTTTAAGAACATCAGTGATGAGATCTTTGCCAAATAGGTCATGTAATGAAGTTACATGACCTTACAGTTACTACAAATCATAAACATGACTTGAAAAATGAATTGTGCGTACTTTAATTTAATAAATGTTGTATGTTGTTTCAGCAGAACTTTATTGTTCTGATTATGTTTTATATTTATCATTTGACAATTGTTATTGTGTGTGATGGAGTTTATCTTGTAGTTGTGATGATATGCATTTACATTTTACTGTGTTGTGTAATTTTAGCATGTAGTTCTGTGTAGTAGTGTAGTTTTAACGCGTTTGATCAACTCAACTCAACTCAAACTTTATTTCTAGAGCACATTTAAAACAATCGGGGTTGACCAAAGTGCTGTACAGTTTAAAAGCAATACAGATGATCATGTAAAACCCAACTAAGAGTTGAAAGCTAGCAATGGCTATAAACATTATGTACAGCACATTAGTTGCATTATTCGTATTGGAACTATGTTCAGTGAATTGTCCCTGTTTGAATAAAATTCTACTTTCAGGTATGTGAATAAGAAGCAAAAGCAGAGTCGAGAGGAGCTGTGCATACTGAACTACAGTGGCCTACCGTCAGCCATCTTCTGCAAGTCCTTGAAAATGCGGAGGTGGTGAGCCAGGTCTGTCGCCAGAATAATGTCCCTTATCAGATCTAGCATGCGCTGGTAGTCCTTTAGAAAACACACGCACACAATAAACAAATTAAACGCACACACACGTTGGAAGCAGAAAATGGCATCTAAATGAGAGGGGCAGAGAAATGAGAAACATTTGTAATGTGTAAATGTCAGATTCAATCACTCACCTTCCTGGAGAACTTCTCAAAGATGTTGCAGCCATGTGTGTTCAGGATGGCGATGGCCTGGGCGAAGTGATGTCTCTGTCAAGGCAAATTAAACAAGATGGAAAATGGTTACTTCTAAAGTAATGTTGAGACATAATGTATTACAAAAGGCAAAATCAATTTCGATGCCTCCCACAACTGCACAGAACCCATGTCTTGTTTTGACCACTAGATGTCGCACTAGAACAGAACAACATTGATCTGAGCTCTCAGAGAGTGTGAAGATTATTAACATGGAGGAAAGAAAATCTGTTCAACCAATGACGTTATTAGATTTGATAGTATTATACATTTCACAGATGTGTCAGACAACACCTCTGCCATAACTTTTGCAGGAGTGTGAGTGATTTTGAGTTTACCTCCATCACAGATCCCTCTGAGCTGTAGAGCGCAGCCAGCACTGATTGCTAGAAATAGAAAGACAATCCTTTTGTGAACACATTCTATTAATTGAAATGAAACATCATTTGATAACATACACTGATTTGATTTATGAACATACGCGTCAGCTTGAACGGCGGATTTGCGATAGGAAAATCATAAAAGTTTGTCGCATGATGACACTTGATAATGTGAGTGTGTCATTTTGGTGGTGGAGGGTTTTACGCATGATCAGAGCGGAACAGAGCGACATGTTCCTAATCAAAATGAAACCGAATGTCTCACTGGGGCAAATCCACAGATACACTCCCTGATATAATTGAAAAACATCCAGATTCTGCTTCCCATTGAGATGCTTCACCCTGAGCATCTGAGGGTCTGTTTCTAAAGGGTTGATGAGGTGTTGCCACATTGCACCGTAGGTGTTTGAGAAGATTAATGCTCTCTCTTTTTCACTTTGAATCATCTCTGTTACGTCATTGCATCCCTAGTAAGCAGCCACATAATTTCCACTCTCACCGAGTCGACTTGAAAAGAATTGTTTGTGCCACGGTGGTCCAGGTCATGGCACATGCAGGAGACAAAGAGCGCTAAAATCTCTATTTCCCTGAAAGGAGATGACAGCGGAGCCAAGTGGCATCACGTTAGTCACATACACACAAAAGTGAAATTACATCATGTTGATCGCTGTGTTTAAGAGTGGCACACTCACTCGAGGTAGTTGGACAGCCCTAAGTTTTTATAGAGCAGGTAGCAGAAGTGTGAGACAGAGAAGGCGTGCATCCAGTTGTGGTAGGGAGGGTCTCTGTAGCCTTTCTTCACCATTAGACAGAACCTGACACCAAAAGAGCAGTTTAGTTAGTCTCTGAAAACCACTAAAAATAATTATACACATATTTCTAACTGGATGCACACAATAACTACATTAATAGTTGGCATACAGAAAATATGAAGCAAAAGAAAGAAATCTAAAAAAAAAAAAAAATTAAATAAATAATAATGTTAAATAATACATGAAAATTGTTCAATGTGAAAACTTACTATGCACAGTGTTGATTGAAGGGTGAACTAGTATTAAGTATTTCATTTAAATAGCCATTTAACAAGTTAAACTAGAAATAAATGTCTCCTCTATGTCTGAATGACCTCACTGATATGAACTGCAATATAAGCTTTATATATTTATTATTTATTTAAAATTTCATTTTAAATTTACATTGTACAAAATACTTTATTTAACAGACAAAAAGACTAAAACATAACTAAAAGTATGTGAGTTTAACACTAAATAATAACAATAAAACTAAGAATTATTCAGCCCTAAAATCACAGAGCAAATGAACTGATGGTGTTTTCAGACCTGGCGAGTGTGTTCATGTCAATCTTGTACGTGTTGATGAAGCCCATGTCTTCAAACATGCTGAGGACACACTGCAAACACACACACAGAGAACACAATCACTTCCATCAGTTTCCTCTCTGTGGTTCAGCCTCATCCACATAATGTCTCTGATCTCTGTCTTTTCTCTTCGTACCGTAGGTGTGGTGTCATCAGGCAGGGAGCGAGGCGTGTACGTGAACTCCGCATAGCAAGGGTGAATCTCCTGCACAGGTTCGATCCCCGTCACCAGCAGCTTCACCACCTCTTCCTCTGAGACCTGCAACATTCACTCAACTATGTCATGCTGCGTAAGATTTTATTCACTGCATCAGAAAAGACAACATTTGTTCAAGAAAGATGAGACGAGGACGATGTAGTTCACCTTCATGTGGTACATCATCATCTCATTGGCCAGATGAGACCTGAACTGAGCTTCATGGACCCTCTTGTAGAGCAGAGACTAGAAAAAACAAACACCAATTCAACAAGTGTGTCACAGATAGTTGCCTACAGGATTTACAGTTCAGTTATAGTGCCACAAGAGGCAATGGGAAGAAAACTTCTTCTGTTTGCCCGACAGTGTGTCCAAAATGTCATTTTCTGACTCTGTTATATTCAAACCGTTCACAGAATAGTGATTAAGCCTATGCTCCACATGCCTCTCTGTGTTGTGGTGTTTAGATCTTCTTGTGTTGTGTTGTTTGTATTATGTTGACACTGACGGAGGCCAAGTGTCCAAGATGAATGAAAAAAAAAAAAATTCTACTCCTCGAAGAATGTGGTAGTTAAACAGTTTGACAGGATAAACACTTCTTGCCGCCACCCGCCCTCTGCGCTGCCACTGTATACAAACAAATGCTCCTTGGTATTGCTTGAGAGAGCCCATTTTCACATGAACGACACAGTGTCTCTATTCAAAATGACATCATTTCTTATTCATACCAAATAGAGGCAGAATACAAGAAATCCCCAAAAGTTCTGCACTGCAGCTTTATTCCTAGATCCCTAGTTTATCCGACTGTATCCATTATGCCTTCCTTATGTTTAATTACACAAGTGCATGCTTGTGTGTGAGTGTCCATCCTCAAATGAGATTAAGATTAACAACTGCAATTTAATTAAGGGCTTTTTTTTCACACTAGTGAAGCTTTCTCTCACGTTTGAAACAATAAAACTCAAACTGACTACTGCTTACACCTCAGCACAGGAGGGAAGTGATTTTTACTGCCCACAGCCCCGCGCACCACAATACAGACGGAGCATTGATAAATAATGCAATTGGTCACGCTTAAATTATTAATGAGCTGCCAAGAAGGCAATTATTTTTCCAGTCAAATATCTTTATAGTTTGTGGATAAACTATCGAGTACCTGCAGTCATTTAAAGGTTGGATGCTGTAGGAGCCTCTTAATATGAAGCTGAGTTCAACACACTGAATAAAAGATCATCACAGCGAATATTTCTTTCACTGATATACTGTATTTCTTTAATTGAGTTACACATTGATCTTGATGATATATACTGTATATATGTATACATATCATTGTCTTTGTGAAATCCTTCCATACGGTAGTTGTGTGTAGTTCTACAGCCTGAAAGCCTCAAGTCTTTTAAAAGTTTCCCTCCTCTGCCTCCATTGAGGAGTTTGCTCCCACTGACCTGATCACGTTTTGCCAAGACAGGATCAATACTTCTCTAACGACACTAACAGCAGAGCTACTATGCTCAAAGAGACTCCAGATGAAGGATAGACTGGAAGTGCTTTTTATAATTCTTGTCTGTGCAGTTAAATTTAGTTACTGGCACTAAAACTGCATTAATGACGACATCATTACACTGCATATCAGCTGCAATTACAATCACACCCTGACATGGGACTGTATGTATAAATGTGTAGCTGCAGAAATCCTGCAATTACATTCCCTTTTAATGTGTTTTTATTACTGCTGCTGATAAGAGATGACAAGAGAGAGAAGATTCGCTTTTTACTCTGCTGCAAAGTGAGAAATTGTTCCTTAATTTGCAACTTGTGTTTCTGTAATTGAGAAATTGATTTGTTCTATGTCTTATTTTAGTGGACAAATCTTGAAAACAATTAAAAGAGAGTGGGAGAAGAATAGACTTACATGAGCGATGCTGATGCCACAGTAGATGGAGAAAGCTGTGGCCAGATCCTCATCGAAGCGGTTGAACCACGGACCGTTCATTTTATTCACCAACTCAGCCACCCCGATCACCTCTATAGCAACAAGGATGCAAAGAATACGAATGTAAAGGAAAGGAGGGAGCAAAAGAAGGTTTGGACGTGGGAACAGGGAAAGTGGATGATGAAAGTTGAAAGAAAGATAATGGGATACAAGAGACAAAAGTCAAGGTCAAGAACATTAGGCACAGAATGCAACAGTCAGAGGAGGAAGACAGATGCTCTTGAATGTAATGTGGTCTGCCGGCCTAAATTCATTTCACACTGGCGCAGAACCTAATTGGACATAAAAAGATTTTAACACCCAACGTGAGCTTCGGACACTTTTCTATATGGAGACAAATCACACACAGTCTCTGGTGACTTTCCTCTGCTTGAATAGAAAGAGACCCAGGAAGGTGCCACCACTGTGGCGATCATCACTACTGCATAATTAGTGCAAATAACAATGCTGCACATTGTGTTAGGGTAGGAAGTAGGAAAAACAGCTTCCCCAAGGTAAGTAGCTGAATTTGATAAAACTTCAAAAATAATAACTCACACTAAAGCAATTCAATATTTATTTTTTTACAATTGTTATAATGCAATTATACAAATGACATGTTATTGTTGTTTATTGCCACTAGAACAGCTCTTTTTTTGCAACATTTTGTCAGCCTATTGACCTTTAGTACTTTTATTCAAATGCTGGAACGATGCAAACGTGCACGTATCTGATGATTTTACTGTTACCGTTGTTTTCGTCCTTGATGGGGAAACAAAGGATGTTGCGAGTCTTGAAGCCGGTGCTGTCGTCCACGCCTCGGTAGAAGAGAGGGTGGGAGTAAGCGTCCTTAATGTTGAGGATCTGACCAGTGGTTGCCACGTGACCTGCAATACCCTGATCTGCTGGGATACGAAACTCTTTCTGCACACACACACACACACACACACACACACACACACACACACACACAAAAGCACACCCTTAATTTTTCTTTTATTGGAAAAACAAAGAATGAAAGAATTTCATTGTCCACAACCAGGGGCTGCTGGGGTGCCTAAAATGTGTCATTGTAATGATCTGCTACACCAGAAACAGACTATTATATACTATAGTAAAAGAAAAAAAAAAATGACGCACCTCTTCGTCACTAACCACGCCCCCGTCGAACACCTTTGCCACCAGCTCATGGCTGAGACGATCCAGCAGGAACACTGAACAGCTAAAGAAGCAGAGTGACAGGGTTAGAGGGCTAATGGAAAACAGAGCAGAGCTGAGAAGATTAGAGCACTTTATCTCATTTTTTCATCACAGGTCCTTTTGTAACGTTCATTAAATGTGGCAAGATGGTTAAGAACAAATTGAGATAAAAAAAAATTCATACTTAGCACACACGCACACACACCCATGTACACACACTAAAACATCACTTTGTAAATGAATCAGAGGGCTTACATCTCCGCACCACTGAGGTTCCTTGCCTCCACTATAATTTCCTGTAGCAGCACTGACACGTCATCTGAAAAAATTAGAGAGTGAGAGAGGAAGAGGAAGACACACACACAGAGAAAATGAGAGGTTAAGTGAGGAAATTAAGGGAAAATAGCAAAGCCCAGATTTACAGAAATAGAGATTACACCACGAGTGCCGGTGAATCAGATTCCTCAAGCTGATAAAAGCTTTTTGTAATTTGCCAATGGATCAATTGTTTTGTAGCAGCAATCATGATGAATCATCAGTGATTTATTCCACTGTAGGTGATTAATGCTGAGATCTAAATGCCTCACTGTAATTATAGGACAGAGAGGAGGGGACAGCGCTTTTAATGCACTTTTGATTTTATGGTTATGATCCGGGTGTAATCACCTTTTGGGTTGGTAATAACTCATTCAATTACATGCACCATTCGTTTCATTAGGTGATCACTTATAGATTAACCGTTACCACAAATCATCCACTGTTGTCCCCTCACAGAGACAGTGAAGAAGAGACAGACAGAAGGACACACAGACGAAATTTACCCAAGTGCGTGAAGAGATTCTTGGCCACTTGTAAGAGTGCCTATGTTGAGAGGGAAAGAGCTCTTTAAGGTGAGGCTCCAGGTGCATATTTGTATTTGCATAGAGTGTGAACGAGTGAACCGTGTGGGTCAGTACCTGACACTCCACTTTGAGCTTCTGTTCTTTCTGAAAAGCCAAAGTTGAAGTGAGAACTGTCGAAGTGTAGCAGAAACAGTGCTGGATGGCATGTTCATCTGCCTCTGTGTGTCTGTGGTGGAGAGGACACACACACACAAATGGTCATTTGGCCACAGTTGCAGGATTTTAAAATCCTTATCACCAAATGTTCATGTTCTAAATCTCATGTTCAACCAATACAGTTCTAAAACATATAGAGCTGAATGTGAGTGCAGTAAGTTGCTGCTAATCTACAGCATCTTTGCTTGATTAATAATGACTTTACTCGTAATAATATGAGAATAAAGATAGTCGAGTTTATTCTCGTATTATTACGACTTTTACAGTACAAATGTATTAGGGCCAAACTGAAAAGAAAAAAAAAATTCAATCTTTCGAGAGTAAAGTCATGACATTACAACTTTATTCTTGTTATATTACGACTCTTTTTAATATTACGAGGTTATTCTCATAATATTACGACTTTATTCTCGAAAGATTAAATATTTTTTTCTTTTCAGTTTAGCCCTCATACTACGTCGTAGTAAACCACACATTTCTACTGTTCAGAGGAAAATATTAACCCATTATGCCACAATACTTCATTGACAGTAATTGTTACGTTTAACTTACAGCGTAACATTTTTTTAAATCATATTTAACTACCTAACGGTATACAAACGTACACGTCAGTGAATGGTCAGTAAACAAATGTTGACTATTTGACTATTTCTTCATCATTGCATGTTGTTAATAATAAAAGACGAGAAGCACTGAAACAATCACAAACACTACCAACAAAGTAAGTTGTATCTTATACAGACGTGCTGTACGTAACGTAATGACAAAAAACATTATCCAAATCACACTCCTTTTAATACTAAATGATGTGTGAACTTGGCAAACGAAGACAGATGAATGGAATTATCCATTGCCACTAATTTCCTGCAGTTACCTCTCTCTGCCTACAGAGAGCAGTGGCATATTACTGTGTGGATGTAACTCCATGGCTCTTTTGCCCCTGATATTAGACTCAGGGATCTATATGAGCGAGAGAGGGTTTTAATCGAGCTTGGAAAAAGCCTTTGAAACTCAGTTTAAGGGCAGTTAAGTTCACTGTCCCACACAATGGCTGACGATTAGGAGCATTACACAGAGACATAATCTTCAGTCTATATGTGTAGTGGATGTAGAATGCTTTATCTGTGGTAGCAGCTCTGATAAAACCCTTTTCAAAGACTTAAAACACACAACGTATAATAATGTGCGTACCCTGTTTGGTCTCATGTAAAGTCTACCACAGCATGGCTGACGTATATACACACACAGAGCATATATACTATGCTCTGCTGTTCAGGATTTACAATCTGCTCTGGGAATACAAAAATAATCTGTTATTAGTGACTTCTGATGTGCTGTGTTCATTTCTGGCACTAAATCTAATTAGAGTTATGGACATGTTACTGCTGTCACCATATGTTTTTATGACCTGTGTTCTGGGATAAGAGGCTAATTCCACATATGTGTGTACAATCTGTGTGTATTTCTCTAGCAAAAAAATTGAGGGTGACTTGGTTGTATTTATTACATTTAAATGCACAATTGCAAACATAATCCTGCTGTTGTTACTATGGTAATGAGATGCCAGCTCTCTCATCAGTGCCACTGGCAGAGGAGGAAATTAAAGGACATGATCCCTTGTCATCTATCTCAGTCCACAGAGAGGAGAGGAAGAGCATGCTGATGAGACAGGATTGTATGTGAGAGCATCTGTGATGTGACTGTGTGAGAAAAACAAAACGTACAAGTGTCCCAACACTTCCAAAAATACACATGTTGCCTGATAATGACGGATAACTGACAATAGATACAGTATATCATAATAGCACATTTATAGTCACAAATCTCAGCAGCACAGAACATGTTAAAAATAAATCAAATAACATAAAATCACGTTCCTCAGTCTTCACACACACACACACACACACACACACGAAGGGGTGTGTTTCTACAGACTTCTGTATTCAGGAGATAGCATTGTAGCCCCTTGCGTCACGCACATGCACGCACACACACACACACACACACACATGAATAAATCAAAAAAACATGGTGCCAAATCAGACTGCCTCACCACCCGCTGCTGGTGGACTTATGACCTGACATTAGATCATCACAAAGCCATCTACACCCCTGCCACACACACACACACACACACGCACACACACCGGCTGATTTGGTTCCAGGGTAATGTTATCTGCTTAAAAGGGACATGCAAACATTTCCGCTGGATCGTATCAGATTTCAGTGGAAACAGAAGCACTGTAAGCAGCTGTCAGACACATTATTGTATCCACCAAGCTTCAGCGATTTAGAATTTATTCAGACTTTAGCAAAAAGCCATTAACGACTGAGAGACATTCAAACAGCTACGAGAAATAAAGGATTTCATCAAGTGTCTCTGAACTCTGCAAGAAATAAGTATAAACACAGTCTGATTACATACATACATACCTCTGGCCACCCTGTTTGTTGAAAGCACATGCTAAGGCCACCACCTGACCGGTGGCCCTGCTGACCACTGGGACGCAGAGCATGGAGGAGATCTCACAGCCTAACATACTGGACAGCTGCCGCCGCTCCTCCTAAGAGGAAGAGAGGCAGAACATATGATCCAACAGACAGATGGACAGACGAGACAGAGAGAGTTGTGCTCTTACTTACGGCACTCATGTCCTGTAGCGTAATGGACTTCTTCTTCTCAACAACCTGGCCAAAACGTACAAACATCAGCTAAACAGATGGAGAAGAACAGAGCGATAAAGGCAGGGTGAGTGAAGAGTTTGAGGGGGTGAAGGGAACAAGTGTTATGAGGGCATGAGACGGAAAGACAGCAGAACTGGAGAAATTGGCTAATTTAATTGGGGTATAATATACAAGCAAAGGCTGTTGATTCTGGGAAAAATCTATTATATAGAGAAGTCTATTATCTTCCCTTGGTAAATTAGCACAAATGGCACATCCTTTGTGTTTTTGTGTCCTAATATCTCTCTACACCAACTATTGTCAAGATTTCACCGATGATTTATCCCGGGGTACACAGTCTATTCACTTCATAATGGAAATAAAATCCTACGTCTGCACCACATTACCAGGGGACTTAAACCGACCCAAAGAAAACTGTTACTATTCTTGTTCAAATTTCTTAATTAATCAGTGTTGGGGCTTCTAAAAGTTTACACCTGGGAGGTTTAATTTGCTGTGTCACTCAAAGAGACCTACAGGATGGGTTGCAACACTAGCATCCAAACAGTGGCTGTTGCTGGTCTTTGAAACTTCTGCAAACGAACAACTAGAACAAGAACACATGATAATTATGTAAAACTGAAATGCTATAACAGTGGGTTTTTATTTACCGTGTATACGTACAAATGGTCTATATCGATGAGCAATTAACACACAATAGGTTTGGGGTTGTTTGGCTACAGACTCCCCTTGCAAAATCCACACAGGACTGAGGCAGAAATGGCTCCACTGTCGTGGGAAGCTGAGCTTCCCTGGAAGTGACGATTTAGCCACATTTGTCCAATCACAGTCGAGCTCACTGCTGTGGGATAAACCTACTCTGTGTCGTCTCATAGAGAACAACTGAAGCTGAGCTTCAAGGGGCTTTAATGCGGAGGCTGCTACGGGAATCACGGGGATAAACAGTTGATTCTGAATGAACTAGTGACACGTTCTAATATACGTTCTACATATGAATATATTTGGTGCACAAGAACAACCAATGGCAAATCAATCACTAAAACCAATGAAGAATAAACAATAAAATTAATAAAAAGTGGTTTAAATGATTAAATAAATGTTCTTTTGACCTCACCGGGAAGCTGATCTCCTCCTCCAGCACTTTGTCTCCAACCACCTGAAAGCCAAAAAGAGGGTTTTAAGATTTTTAAATGTCTCTGTTCAAATTAGTCTTAAGTGAATTGTCATGAACGTTGATGTAAATACCTGACAAAACAGCTGGTGGTTGTCCTCGGACACCAGTAGTAGACAGCAACACTGTGAGTGTGTCTGTTGCTGCAGCTGAAGGGGGGCACAAACACAACATCAGTCCTGATATATAATTACAGACAACTCTCTTTATAAATCAGATTGTTTTTAAAACCTTAATTTGAGATTAGATGAGATTAGAAAGCAGCGGACTAGAATAAAAAATGAGTGAAGTCAAGTATTCAATATGCTCTGCGATGGAATCAATTTAGAGTTATATTGTAATAAAACATTGTTTTTATGGTAATTATTTACACATACTGCTTCACATTTACAAACTGATTCATACTTGCTATGGATATAAATGGTATTTTCCAACACTCTATCACCGTTTCATGATGTCATATATTCATGTATTCTGTAGCCGACCTAGGATTCATTCATACGTGGTGATTTGAGCGACTATCTGTACCCAAAACCCAACAAAGACTGTGTGCTCTGAGCAGAGTTGTAACCAATCTCTCACCACTGTCTGTACTGCGCCGTGGCTCTTTTCATTCACATTCACAGTCTGAAATACAGCCTGAGGTACAAACATGCACACTTTTATGACAAAAAATACTGTCAGCACACAAGCACATACATGCACAAACATATGTGCATACTCACACACCCACACACAAGAGCAGCTTTTCCTCACACACACACACACACACACACACAATTCTTCTCTGTAATCCACAGAGCTGGATGGAGAACAACCAGGAAAGGACTTAAAAACAGCTGCTGCCAACACAGTCAGCCCTCAGTCACACAAGCATGCAAACACGTATTCACATACATATGTAGCACAAACAAGTACACGCAAAAAGTATGTCACTGCACCCACATATTATATTAATATAACCCCCCAATTTCCCTAATACTGCTAATCTCCTTAAAAGCTTCCTGAAGCACTTCCCACCAAACTGTCAACTCTCCAGAAGCAACAATTTCCCTCTTCTTCTTCTTCTTCCCCCCTCTCCTTCTTACAACTGTAACAATAAACAAGTGAAACGAATCACGTCAGATTCAAAACACATTTCAAAAGCCCTGCAGCCTTGTGCACCACCTCAACCTCTCCCTTCCTTCACACGCACAGGCTCGGAGGCATGAAAGTCATCAGACGTGCACACAGGCTGTTACTGCTGCAGTGCTGTTGTTGACCACACAGAGCTACACCTGCAATGTCAAGGTAAAACAGCTTGCAGGGAAGGTCATTTTTCTTTGGTCATTATTTTAGAGAAATCATAACATTTCCTAAAAAATAAAAAATAAAAAATAAAATCAGAACTAAAAAAATAAATTGGAAAAATGCTGCTGAATATGCACCAGATTCAAACCATTTAACAGCTCAGGCACTGAGGGTCTAATCGATAAATTGTTAATGATAAAGATGATATTTTAAATATAATTCATCATCCCTTCATCTCTGCTGTCAACAAATCTAACAAACACTGATACACCCTTTTATCTTTATCTGAAACAAAAGGGATAAGATTAGTATTTTCATTACTGACACATTTGACAGTTCTATTCAAGACTTGATTAATCATTTGTCAGAAAACAGACAATTTTAATTCAATAGCTTTTTCAAAAAAAAGTTAAGTCATTATACTCTTTGGTGTGAAAAAACCCTCAACTGTGTGCAAGAATTCAATGGGTTTCTATGAGGCTTTGTGCCTTTGACGTGATATAACCTTCAAATCTCTCTCCTCTCTCTTGCTTTACATCCTATCTATTTTTTTTCATTTTATCAGTGAAAAATTTCATACATATAAATTGTTGTCTGGTTCCTGAATGTACTGTAACCTCCGCCTGATATCGCCTCCCTCTTCTCTCCCTCCCACTCATCCACCGCTCATCCTTCACTGCAATCGATCACTACACCTCCTTCACCCACTTGGCTTCTTTTTACCGGGGCTATGTCATTTATATATGGAGGGGCCATACACGGAGGTGCTGATGAAGTAATTGTGTGATAAAAAGCTTGCGGTATGGGCACTGACAGAAGAGGGGGAATCGTGGGGTAGGATTTCATGTTTTGCATGTATTGTACATCTTTAATACACCGTGTGTCTCAGTACTGTGTGGGAGTGAATGAGTGATCTCAGCCACTTACATAATTGATGACTTTGAGCTGGAGAGAGGCTGCATCAAGGTCATAGAGCTCACCTAAAAAAAAAGGAAAGAGAGAAAGAGAGATTGTGATGGTGTGAAAGCCAGAGAGGAGCAAGGACAGATTGGCGTTGAGGAAGGACGTGAATGCAGAACATGTACGCGAGTGGACAGGAAGCAATCCACGGAGGGAATGCATCGAGACAGCAAGGTCATGAAGGGGTGAATGTGAGCCGGCTAACAGAGGGACTAATAATGAAGACAAGACAAGGGATGGTGGGGATGCCTGAGCTGCAGATTGAGAATAAAAAATGTGAAGAAGAGGCTAGACAAAAGGAGGGGAGGAGACCGAAGGAGTCTGACGAGACTAAAGGCAACTCATATTTGTTGACAATTACCAGAGACTAAACAGAGTTGATGTATGTGCATGTGTGGAGGAACAGCATTAGCGAGTCCACTTCCATTATGCATGAGACTTTAAACAGTGTTTTTGCAAAGAGCCCTGCTTCCACAGAGGAGTTGTCACAGATCCTGAGAGTCAGTGACAGAGTCCATCTAAATTCATAGAGCTTTTTATCCAGATGGATATTCTCTATTAACATACCTCACCTTTCATATGCCTCTGTGTGTGTGTGCATATGTGTGTGTGTGGACATTACCACAGAGTTGCAGAATGTTGCGGTCCAGCTCGCAGTAGTCCTGCTCTGAGACGTTGAGATGCAGCAGTGCATTGTGGGACTGTATGGGTGAGGGGCTGAGGGGAGGCCGCTGGTACGACGTCTGAACCGCCTGCACGGCCTGAACACGCACACACGCCACTGAGGCCTGTGATGTCACACAGAAACCCACACGCACACACACATACACACACTTGTAAGCAGCAAAGTCAGTTGCCAATGACAACGAAATACTGAAATAAACACCAACAGTGCCCCTAATGAGGTTGTGCTCATGTGATCACACTAGTGCCATTAAAGCGCATTCATATTTGACACCTCATGCAGCTGCATTTTTTTTATATTTTTTCCTGTGGCTGACGTTTGACCACAAATGCGAGAAGCCACTGTGCACCTCCACAGTTACACTGGCCTAAGATTAAAGCAAACAATTATGGAGTCATAGGCAGAAAATCTCACTCTAAGAAGTTGACCGAATAGAGGACTTTTAAATTAATGAGAGATAACCCTGTAATACTTTTATTCAATAAATATTATTATTTTTTTGTGGCTGTGTGAAATAGAAAGAGGATGTCATGGTTCTTAGACGGAACCAATGGACTACAGCTTCAGTATTAAGATAAAAAAAGAGGTGATTCATCTTGTTTAATCTATACTCTTCTGCAATTGATTATTTATTTTTAAGTGAGTTACAGCCATATAATAAATTACACTCTACAGACATATAGAACAACCAGTAGCCAGACATTTTTGGAGTCTAAATTCCTTTCAATAATTCTGTCAATTACCCTAACCATTTTAGCAAAATAAAGACATTTATTAATGTACGTAAATGAAGATGTTTAAATAGTGGTTATTCAGTTTTAACACATAATTGTACGTACATTTAGATTACAACTTGTATTTTGTAAATGTTCTTGCTGTTTGTGTAAACTCATGTTGTGTACTCTGATCATAGACCATCTGCGTGTTAAGATCTGTTTGTGATGGTTGTATGCTGATGTGGTTACATAAAGAGAAGCTCTTCATGTAAGTCAGTTCTCGTTGCCAAGACAGACAGAGAAAAAAGGAGAAAAAATGAAGCTCACATGTTTTTCCAGCACGTTGAGATGCAGTTCATCCTGATCAGAGAGTGGATTACAGCCAATCTGCAACACACACACACACACACACAGGCTTGTCAGTACATGAGCTTGACTCTTGCTGGCTGTTGTAGTGTCCATAAAGGTTCATTAATTGAATTCAATTAATTTAATTATTTTTTTAATTTAAACCGGAGGCCATGACATGATCACTTCTTAATCGCGGTGTAAGTTTAGTATTTTATCCTTGAAAACAAGGTCTCACCAGCAAGACGGCGATGGCCTTGTCATGGTCCTGGTTCAAGATAGGAATCACAACAGCTGAAAGAGATAAGAAAGAAAGAAAAATTATGATAAAACATACTTGGGTTTGTCAAATCTTTTTCCATGTCCTTGTTGTGCAGAACCATGAGCAGCGACCAAGCAAGGAATGAGAAATGAATGCAGTGTCCTTGCATAACACAGTTTATTCTTTATTTCTTTTCTTTCATTTTCATCCATTTGCTGTCCTCATCGACGTGGGGCTGAAATCAACAGCAGATCCTTAAAGCCAAAATAAGTTTGACAATAAGGCTCTGTTGTGCTTGTTCGGAGAGCCCAGTAAACAAGCACAACTACGGTACGTTTGCGGCATTGAAACCAACTCTTATTGCTGCACCATTGTTGACTGTTCAGTGTATTTATTGATCCTCTGAGTGCAGAGCGGTCAGGCATAAGTACTATTTGTACTTTCAAATGTCTCTATGATTGCATCCCTCAGGGGTAGTCTATCATTTCTAGCCTTTAGATGAAAACAGAAATGTTAATTTCAACAGGAATATAACATCTATTCATTCTCCTCCATTTCGGGTCTTAGAGGGTTTTTTTTTTCTTCTCATAGATTTATCATATTTCAAGGCTTTTTTGTTGCCCACACAGCTCCAATAACTCATCCACCGCAATCATCATCTCTTGTTCACTACTGTGTTTTATAACCCTTTTCGTTCGTTTTCCTCCTTCCAGGTTCTCACATCTCTCTGAACACACACACACACAAACCTAATCACCCACACTGAAACTCACCCACGCCTAATCCTAGTCCTGACCCTAACTTTAACCTTACCCTGACCTCAGCCTAACTTTAAAACATGTCTTCACCATAAATTGTAGTCATTTACGTTACAGGGACTTAATTTTTGTCGCCAGAAGGAAGACAAGTCCACGTAGTGTGACTGTGTAAACAGATTTAAGTCCCCACAACAGCCCTACACTTACACACATACAGTGAAAAGCACGCACGCACACACACACACACACACACCTCGTTTGTGTACTGCTAACGGTGCCGCAAGGCAGATTCTGTATTTCTCTGGCAGCTCAGATGGAGGAAGGCCGGCACACTGACATCGCTTCAGCTGGTCTGCAATACTCCTAAAACAGACAGATACAGGTTGAGTTTGACGCAGGTTGTAAGGAAGACCATTAGCTACAGCACATTGGTCAGCAGGAGGAACAGAGTGAGACAGTCTGTCAGACACTGCGGAGACAAACAGGAAAAGGGTTTTGGACGACAACCTCGGCAAATGGAAAACAAATCACCATCATTACAAAAGCAGACACGGTGTGTTCATTGATACTAACAACACAAAAAAGAACGTATGAATGGCCCTATTATTCACCGTGACACTATATGAAATCAATACAGACGTTTGTGTGCATGTGTGTGTGCGAGTGTTGGCCAGGTGTGATGACAGCAAAGGTGTAAGTCCATGTTTTTGTTATATCTGATACAGGGTGAAGCATTCTTATGCTAAAATGTGACACATGGTTTGACTGCTGCCAGAGGCACACACACACACACACACATGCACAGAACACACGCAGCATGCTCGACTAAACGCGCACACAGTGAGACATGAATATGTAAATAAATAATAAAAACACACACACACAACAGTGTCTGTGTTGTGCTTTGATTTACAGAACTTATTTCACGTCACTGAGGAAATGTTGACCATTTTCTCTGTAGTTTTGCAGATGGCAGAGCTTTTTTGGTCCATACGCTTGCGTGCTGTTACATTTAAAAGTACACAACTTAACTCTGCATGCACAATTAAGTGTGTTGCTAGAACAAAACACTGTGTGTAAAACATTAGCGTAGGGGCTGCACATGTCTGTGCTCAGTTATCATACACTTTGTAGCAGTGGACTGGGTATTAGCATGTTGTGTTTTAACTTAATGAATAAGTGATTGCAGCTGTATTAAAGTGTGTCAGGCCACTTGGTCAATAATAAATGTTTTTTGTGTAATTATAATACATTTTTTAAAAGTGCACAATCATATGAATGTACAGTATGAAGTGTAGTCGTTTATATCAGCAGGTGGGTGACCTCTACACAGCCCTGCATTTTGTACCACCATGTTTGTTGAATGGTGTTGCTATATGAAGGTTACAGGTTCCCCAACACATTTGGAAGAGACGGGTGAGGGACATTCAGCTGCAACATGCCGCTTCACCACTAAATGTTGCACAATGTTACACACAAAAAATCTGGCAAACATTCTGATAAGCTGACAGTGAAAATGCCGAGGTTCATCTGAAGCACATCATTTAAAACTGCAAACTCAACGTGGTTGGAAGAACTATCATACATAATGCAAAAAACACATCATCCGTCGTCTTAATCTGCCAATAATCTGATAAAACAATTAAAAGGCAAGCATAAAGGAAATCGAACAGTTGTGCAACCGCGTTGCGTTTCTCTGTGTTGTTGAACTTGGGCTGAGTGTCAGCCTATGGCTTGTTAGGCATAGACATTTCTGTGATTTTGCCCAAACAAGTAGTCTAGAGGACAAACAATCATAAAAATGTCTTGGCTGAACATGTTTGTGCATTATTGACATGGCCTTCTGCTGCTCACACGGGCTCAATGTGTATATGTGTGTGTTTGTATTTGACTCTGCATGTTTGCCCAGGTCTTGATAACAATCTTATATAAGCAGGTGAACTGGAGGAGAAAGTAACATAGTGCCCTATAGCTCTTTTAATATCCCCACTACTGCAAGCCTTGATGTGTGTGTGTGTGTACGCTTGTGATCTGTGTCTTGTGTCCTTGCACAAGACACAAGACACATGCGTGTTTGTTTGGGCAAAGGCGCGCTTGTGCGTAGAGATCACATGTTTGTGTGGCACTGAGGTGATGGAAAAAAGGGATGTTGTCTGACAAGCAGACAGTTTCATCAATAATGAAGTGTCGGTTATCGTCTGCTCCTGGGCAGCCAGTGCAGTAGAACACGGGGTTGTAGAGCTACAGAGTGCACTTAAGAGAGAAGAGGATCGCCATGTCTCACTGAGGGACCCCGAGCACTGTCACCTCCACAATTAGCCCTACAATGCTTCCATGAGGAGAGGGATTGAGGCCAGAGAGCAAGAGAGGCACTGGGGCTGTAGGGAGAGTAGAAATACCAAAACATAGTGCTTTATTAGTCTTTGGGGAGAGAGCAGGCTGAGGGGAAAAAAAAGGACAAAGAAAGGAAGTGAGGTGGGAAGGTGGAATAGCAGATGACAACACAGGGAAAGAACTTGTCACGTGCATGGGGGGGTTAAAAGAAAATGGGAGGATTAGAGGAGGACCACACAAAGGGGGTCTACACTGTTGCCTAATGATGACATCTCACTCTGTGACATTTCTGCCTCTGAATTTCTGGTATAAATTTGGGCTAAGCAGCTCATAATCATTCAGGTGACACCTGCTTTTCACACAGAGAGAAAAGAGCCAAGTCTGCTTCCCCCTCCTCATCTCACCCTTGCTCTTTTGCCTCTCGGGGTATTGCCGCCCGCAGCAGTGTTGTAGCAAATCAGCGCACTGCGGTGATCCAGCGAGACAGACATCTGCTGCTTACCGCATGGAGATGCACACACAAACAGCACACACCTGATCTTTCCCTCCTGTGGCAGTTCGTGCAGTGGGTCGTCACAACGCAGCCTCGAGTCTCCCTCCAGCATGTAGACACATACACACTCCTAGAATAAAACACACATACACACACACACACACACACACACATTTATGTGCACATTCATTTGTGATATTAATCAGATTATAGTTAATTTAATGAGTGATTAGCCTCATCTGTTTACAACAAGGCTTGAGTGCTTGTTCCTCGTCTTATGTCAAGAAAGAGGCATTAAGCTCTGCTGCACTAAGAAGTGACACAAGGCTTATTTATGTGAGGTAATAAGTCGAGAAAATCTCAATTATGTCCAACTATTTGTGGAAAACTGATTCAAATACCGTGCTGGATAGCAGCTCCTGTATGCTGTCTCGAAGGGCCACTCGCAGCGAGCGAGCGTCAACAACCGCCGCCAGCCGCAGCAAAGCATCCTGGGGAGGGAAACAAACACAGGCCCTGATGTCTGTTTGGTTGTTTATTGATGATCTCAATGTGCGGCTCCAAAAACCTGAAGTCCTGCTGATTATTTTCTTTTCCTCTTTGTTTTTGTGTTTAGTGGGTATAAGGTTTGTGTTGCAAGTCTATCCTAGATATTTGGCTTGGCGGGCGACAAAGGTCTCTGAAACAATATTTGGACTGTGTCATACGGTAATCACACAGCAAGCTGGGTCTGTTGGAGATACAAGTGAAGCACTGGAAAATGAACTGCACTCAGACACTGTCAGGGATTATTGGAGTTAGTATTGCTCTTTGTTTCATCTCTATACTCTATACTCATTTGCACTGTTTGGTGAGCAAGAAGAAGCAGATTACTGACGTCAGCATGTAGGTTCTACTGGGGTCACATAAATTAAATTATTATTAAACAGTTTCTTCAAGGATGTTTCCACTGACGATTGGATAGCACCATTTGACCTAGAGAGAAGCAGATGTGGTAAAAATATATGGTGTTATCTTAATGAGCAGTCTGCCAGTGATCAGTCTTATCAAGTTAAGAAAAACACTTCCTTTTATCTGTGTTGACTTTCATAAATCATCTTTTCACAAGCATGAAGGAAGTGACCCTTCTTCGGAATAAAGTGAGTTTGTTGTCTAACCATATCTAAAGGAAAAAGTTTAAACCTTTTCTTTAAGATAAGGGAAATAGCCTGCCATCACAGAGATCGGTGAGGCATGATGGAACGATAGTGATAAGGTTGTGAAAAGTTGCAGAAACTATAAAAGGAGGAGTCCAGCTGCAACCAGAGGGCAAACCTGCCAAACTGTCAGTTTTGGAAGAAAGAAAATTGCTAAGTTCATTTCTGCTGTTGGAAATTTGTAAAAGGTGGGGCGTTACATCAGATGCAGTTTGAACCGCTGACGAACACTGTGTTTGGAAGCAGTTTAGAGAGATGGAGGAACAGGAAAAACTGTTGATCTGAGATATGTTTTAAGGTCATACAAGATCGAGTTAGTGCCTCGAGGTTTCTCGTCTTCCACGTTAAAAATATACAACAAGAAGGCATTCGGAGCTGCAGCGTCTCACTGCCACAACTTTACAAGTGCTCGAAGCATCCCATGTGAATGCTGTAAAATCATACCAGAATATTTCCACTGTGTGCAGTCTATTTAAATCCAGACCAGATTCAGTTATCACCATTGCATTCTGATTACGTAAAACCACAGATTGAAGAGGCATCTCAGCGGGAGTTTAAAAATCTGATCAAAGCAAAGGAAAACACTAGAAGAGGTTTAAGATTCTGCAGCTTATAAAATATAAACTGGATAGAAGATGACGATGTTTGAAAAATTGTCTGTGACATCCAGATCATCTTCTTACTGTTGTTCCAACAAAGCTGCTAGTTACTCAGCGGAGCCGGAAGGAAGATCATTTTGTTCTTTCCCTAAGAATCTAATACCATAAGGGTCTGCATGCTGAGCCTGCTGGGTGTGGGGGTTCATTGTTCCACGGAGGGTGTCCCATCTGCCACCCTCTCTTCCGTTTGTCTTGCCGTCAACTTTTTGTTGTCTCCCCACTCCTTTATGTTCAGTTCAGTCAAGAGAAGAAAGCAAAATGGGGAAGGAGGATGGTGGGGAGGTGTGTGGGGTCAAGGAGTGAAGGAGGAGAGGAGTGGAAAAGGGAAGAGACGGAGAAAGAGTGAAGCGCTGTCATGCCTGAGCACTCAGTGTTGGTTATTACATATGATTAGATGTGATTAAATGAGATTAAGTTTGATCACTCAATCAGTCTGCCAGAGTGATGTTGTAATGAAGCTGGAGCTCTGCCAGTGTGTGTGTGTGTGTAAGAGAGAGAAATGATCATAGATCTTGAAATGCTTGTACAAATCCAAATAAATAATATTTGATAGAAAGTGAATGTGAATAACAGACTCCTTCCTTTCCCGAATTTATCAAGGATATAGTTGATATATTCAAAGCCTGCTGTCCTTTTCCTTGTGCACGTGCATTACCACCAATAAGATGTATGCCATTGTAAATGTCAAACGCTCTCTTGTGACCTTTCACAATCATTTATTCTCAAACCAGCTGACATATTAATTCTCTGATTTCACAAATGCATGCACACATGCAACCATGTACACACGCATGGACTGAACAGCTCCTGAAAGTTTCAGTGAAAAGAGTGCATGATTTTCTGATTTTTTTTGACTGAAAGCCTAAACCCCACTTAATGAAATTGCATTTTAATGTGATTGAATGGATTTTTTTTTAACAGTATTAGCTTGAATTTCTCTTCAACAGCCGCCAGATTAAAACTCCAATGTCTCTCTGTTTCCAGGACGACAAATAAACAATGTATTTTATCCACAGGGTTTTAAACTGAACCTCACCAGGGAGACGTAATCCTTCAAATGTTCCCAAAGCATGACAGTGAGTCTCAAAATTTTGAATGAAAACAGTGACATGATTTCATCACTCTAGCAGTTTGTTTCCCTCTTAGATCTGAATTGATTTGAAAATGCCGTCACAGAGACACATGTTTTTAATATTATGGGATACATCCTCACTGATCACAGAAACGCTACAATCACAACATCAAGACAGGGCAACATGAAGGTCCATTAAGATAATTGTACTCTCATTAGTTTGTTATTTAATTATTTTTGATTTCATTCATTACTGTCATTCACAATATGTTACACTAATGCACTCAATATTCTATTGTCCTACTTAAAATGTTACATTTCAGTTAATGTCACACGAGTTGATGCTTAGTGATTTTAAGGCCTGTTTTTCTTTCAAACTTCCCTTCAAAGCCCTTCAAATTAAATTAAAATACATTTCATCTTGATCTCCAGGTTTTTCTAGCCCGCATCATCACTAAATGTAAAGAATAAAGGTTTGTTTAAATTGTTTCAAATAAAAATCCTTTGTTATTTACATGTATAAACTAGGATCTTGCTTTATAGAATCCACCATCTCGCGTCATCATATCTCTACAGCATCCTTAATGGACGTGCACTTTGTGTTTGGAAGTGGAAGCTTAATATTCAGATGAAGAAGAAAGGTTTCATGTGTACAAACCTGATGCATAAACCAACAAATAAGAAGGACAGAAAGGCACAGAAAGAGTGGGAGAATAGAGAGAGTGCTTTCATCCTTTATGGTATGCAAAGGCCACCGTAGTTTGCAGCCCAGTGAATGTATGAGTCACTTGTTCTGATACACTGGCCCTTATAGACGGCATATATACGAACAAAGAGGACACAAACCACATCCAGTATATGTGTAGTATCCTCATTTTACGTTCTCGTGTGATTGGTTTGTACATCCTGCAAGTTAGGAAAAGCTCACATACAGCATGATATGTAAATTAAGAAGATAAAATATTGAACACCAAAATGCTGAAGGTAAAAAACAGCAAAACAGCAAAAAAAAAAAATCACCCTCCACCTTTTCCCTGAACTACAGCTGTCATAAATCAGAGTTAAGAGAGAGAAGAGTAGACGTGGAGCACAAATCCACTGAGCTCACTGAGAAGTTTAATTAAGTCTACATGGACAGAGCTGTGGCTGGCAGGATGAAGCCAAACCATCTCTGTTCAATGTCGAGATCATTTTCTACTAAACTAGGCCAGATAATATATGTACATCTTTTCAGGTTTAGGTTTATTATAGCCTGCTTTGGCCTTGTTCTATTGTATAACAAATACAGTGTTCCTGTTACCAGTGAATACACATTTTTATATGATGAAATACTTCAGCATGATTAAAAAAAATATATATATATATTTATCACATCTACTAGACCCAGCTGTGCTTTACTCAACTCTTGCGCTCACTGTGTCTTTGTCGTCTAATGGTGAAAGCGTAATTGCATAAATAGTTATAGAGTAGTATTTGTTGATGCAGGGTCTCGTCTCTGAGGGGCTCTTCATATGAATATAGAAGCAGCAGCAGCAGTGTCAGTTTCAGCAGGAGGCAGATTTGAGCCCCTGTGGAGCACAGTAGTGAGACGTAGATTATGCGTGATGTAAAAAGCAGGAAAAATTGTACTGAAAATGAGAAAATAAAATGAGGAGGAGGTTGTGTAGTGAGACAGCAGCACAAACCCATATGAGGAGAATGGGGCCTTGATTTTGGCCTTGCTATCATCATCACAGGCAATTTGACTTCCTGCTGTTTTTATTTTTTTGATTTTTGATTTAAAAAAAATAAAAAATAAAAAAACTCAAACTAAAATTCTTCATTTTCAAGGATTGCAGACAATCGTTGATTTGAGCATCATGACCATGGAACTGAAATGAAGGAGGAAGACAAGCAACTGAAAAATTACAATAATTGAAAAATATATTGGATCCAAGTTGTCATGGAGATGCAGCCATAAGCCAAAAGAAACATTTCAGTCTTACTTAAGGAAAATGATTCCCTGTTTTCATTTCTGCTCCCATTTGTGGATCATTGGAGATCAGCTGTAATATGACATTTTTGGTTGATGGACCAAAATGACTGGTGATTATTTAGATCAGACATTGATCAGTGACATGCATGAACTGTTAGTCCTCCAATGACTATCAGAATAAAGTCCCACACCACAGTTTCTTTCTAAACTGTTACCGTCATTACAGTTAATTTCCTTCTACTGAGCCTTGTCCTCCACCGTCAATAAATATCAGCCACTTTGCCACGTGAAAAAGAATTATTTTCAAATATGCATAAGCACGTTTGGTACAGTGCACGTAATGGGAGGATGACCGTGGTTGGATACCAATCAGATCTTGATATGGACACTGGAGACGCATGTTAATACCAGGTAGTAAAAGGCATGTGGTGAAGTGATATCTGACCACTATCTGATCACAGACACGTTCTAATACCAGGTGCAAAGGGGGCTTAAGAGCTGTTGCTCTGTCGCCTTTCAATTTCAATTCAATTCAAATGGATTGGAAACATACACTGCAAAAGCAAGTGTAAAAAAAATAATAAATAAAACTAAACTGTGTGTTGAAATATTAGAAAGACGCATAGTGACAAAGCGAAAACAAGATAGGTATATAAATAATGGCAATAGAATAATATATATGTATGTAGATATATATACACACATATATATATATAATGCTATCAGAATAAAAATATTGCTGTTTTATTATTAAGTCATAGGAAAAAACTGAGTCATGAGCAAGACGTCTGACACAAGAATCAAGCCAAGCCACTTAACAGTTTCGTACACTCGCCCCACGTTTAGAAGGTGCTATGGAAAATCATACCAAACCGTGCAGAGTCGAACCACGCCGGGACTGTGTAGTGTCAGCTTTCACTACCAGACCACACCCGCTTTTGGCATTTTTCAAATTAGGCTTTGGGCAGAGTTAACTGCAGAAGAGGAGGTTTAGTTACAGTTATTTTATATCTATTTGTATCTGTTTCCAGAATGAATGTTAAATGACTTAGTGTTTGATTGCACTCATAGACATACCGCCAGTAGCTCATTAACTTGAGTATCAGATATTAGATTAGCCAGCAAGCTGAATACTATTTTTTCTTTTAATTGGCCTAGTATAGCTAAAGACTCAGCCAGGGTGGATTAGTTTAAGGAGCTAATAGGAGCCTTTAGGCTAACTCCCATATCTGCTGTATTGTTCACAGACTTGTCTAATGCCATGAATCAAGTCAATCTGCATTTCAAGAGGTTCGACCTTGGTCTCACAGCCCAAAGAGGGTGAAGGTTAATAGCATACCACTTGCAGATGATATAAAGCATCCTCTGTCATGCTTATAGATTTTTATGCAAAACCAACCATTTGCATGCTCTGGCAAACCCTTCAGTGCTTTTCAGCAAATCACTAGCACTAGCTCGCTCACTGCTTTACGTGCTGTAGTGAATGTGGAGACATCCACAGGGACACACTGTTGACTCTCTGCCATTTGACTAAAGTGAATTACTGGTGATGATTGATTTTTACCAGTCATCTGTCAGAGAGATGAGAGTGGAGACAAACCAAATGTGTTGTGTCCTTTTGAGAAAGAGAAAGAGAAAGGGAGAGGCATGGACAAACACACACACACGCGCACACGTGCAGTGTGATCAGAGGGAGTCTGGTAACGTTGCAGTGGGTCCTGGCTGTTATTCCAACAGAGCTGGGTCTCCAGTAGCATCACTAACAAACTGGAGACACATGCACTGTAGAATACAGCCAAGCCATGAGGTCTGTCCCCGCCGAGTGTACACACAGACACACACAGACACACATAAACACGTACAGCTATATTTCCTGACATGAATTATGAATCAAAGATAGCTAAATTGAAATGAAAGGATGGAATCATTGACATTATTTCTGAAAATCAATGGAGACAAATTTAGCGGGGTTGACATCTTCGATTTTCTCAAACACAATTAAATAACTGGTGGTATAAAACAATAAAGTGCTGCTGCCATGGTGATGATATAGTTGACCTACAGTATTACTGCGTGGAGAACAGAGGTAACAGGTGTTTCACGCTGCTGCTGCTGCTTAATTAACCTACCGGTGTGTGTTTGTGCACTTTTATATGTTACCGTCAGGACCAAGACAGACTGGTTACATTTAGGGCTAAGATTTGAATAAAAGTTAGGAAACAAGAGATATAGTTTCTATATGTTTGTATGTGAGCAAATTCATTCATCCGTTTACATCTAACCTGTCCTTTGTGGCGACTTCTTCGATACGGAATATGAATAATTCATGTCACCTTTTGGTGGAGTTATTTAGATGTCATGTGTTAATGAAAGCCTGTGGCTCATATGAGCTAATCTATAAGAAATCCACCAGGATTGATTTGGATCAGACGCTGTAAAATCTAACAGTAATGAACATTATCCATTTCTACTCTCAGTAAGTCTACGGCAGTTTTATTTATTTATTTATTCATCTCCAGAGACAACAGCCGGCAGCTGTTCTCATCAATACTCCATTTTAATTAAAGAAGAAAATGAATGAAAGAATAGAAGAAGAAAAAAATCCACACCAGCAGATCTATAATCTGATCAGAGTGTTCTCTCTGAAAGCTGTCTTATTATTGAATCCCTAATTAAATCAAATTACACGTTTGCCTCTTTATCTTTTTAGCATTTTTATAATGTATGATAACACATAGAAATACACATTGCGTTGTGCAATTATTCCTCAGTTTACATGTTTCTATTGGTACTGTATTGGAGTGAAACCTATAGCCGCAAAACATGAAAAAATATGTGAATTACACTACATGAGGTTTTTTAGTGAGGCTATCAGTGTTAATGTGTTTTTTGCAATGAGATTAAGGGCCAAACATCTTGCTTTTTTTTATTCACCTTAATCATGTGTAGGTATTTTGTCCCTTTGAAGCACCCTTACTTGCTGCCGCAGCCGAGTACATCGGACTGCAGCTACTTTGTGTTACTGCCTCAGTCAGGGAGAAGAAAGATGACAATACACTTGAATGGCATTTACTTTAAAATACTCAGTCCACAAATGTTGTCAAGTTTGACTATATAACCAGCTAAGCAAACACGTGCATAACAACTCAATTTTCTATTGTAATGTGTACAGTTTGTGCATTCACAAAGCTTGAAATCAACTTCATCAAGTATCTTTCTTTGCATTAATTAGATTTCCAATCAAGGTACACTTTACTTTTTGCTTTAAATTGTTAATACGGTTATGAATTGCAAAATAATGTGTGAGTAAAATGCCATTATATCATATGTGCTAGACAACTGCTGAGAGGCAAGCAACAGATTAATCGCAGCTTCGTCAGCATAATTAACGGTGAGATTATTTATTATTTAATTCCTCAAACAAAGCAAATGCAAAGACACAGCGCAAAACATTGCTTCAATAACACAGATGATAGTACATGACAGGATTACATGATCACACAGACTTTAAGGTGACACCTGAATGTTTTTTACTGTTATTATCCACTCCTCACATACTGTTAAGTAAGAATATTTTAGCTTTTTTTATAGTTGACATTTTGTGTAATATCCCAGCCTTAGACCAGCATTTGCTCCTGTCACAGAGTGGGCAGTGATGCAGTAAAATGCTAAGCACCTTGTCTAATTTAAATGTCTCTGATTGCCATCAGTTCTCACCGATAGGTCGGCCTCCTTTCAAATGTCAATGACTGCCAATCAGGGCTGTCTAAATATCATGGCCGCTCAAAAACGACCATTATGAAAAAACAACAACACATGTGCTGTGTATGATAGAGACAATAGCACCAGAGCTAACTTGTGCCTCTCTTTCCTGCAGCACTGCAGTGGAGAGCTATTCAAAGCGGTGGGCAGGAGAACGGGGAGGCTGATGGAAGAGCACCTGAGGAAAAAGATTACTTCTTTTTTTTCCATTCACACAATCTCTGACAGGGAGGCCATAATAATGGTCTCCATTCCTTATCCTCACTCTCCTTCTCATTTGTTATCAACTTGTTGCTCATCTGTGGCAGATTCACAATTTTTATCTTTGATGCCCTGTTCCCTAATGTTTTACATCGTCTCCCCCACTCCCCTTCTCTTTGTCACCTGTCCATTCCCCTGTTTGTCCCTTCATCTCATGATGTCAGTCTTTCATTCTTTCTTTGTTGCCGTTGCAGGTGTTTGACAGTTACACTGTCGTCATATGGCTGTTGTTCTATTTTAATCTGACTCTTCTGTTCAGGAACAAACACCCACATGCTCTCACCAGCCTCCTGGCTCCATTTCACTCTCTATACACTCTGTGTTTCTCTTCTACTGTTCCTACCATGCTATCTATCTATCTATCTATCTATCTATTAGAGCTGCAACTAACGACTATTTACATAATCGCTGAATGTGTCGATTATTTTCACGATTAATCGAGTAATCGAGTGGTCCATAAAATAATAGAAAACGTTAAAAAATGTTGATCAGTGTTTGTCAAACCTGGAAAAGATGATGTCCTCATGTCTTGCTTTGTCCACAAACCAAAGTTATTAACTTTTAATGATTTATTTCTTATATGGAGCAAATAAATTAAGAAAATATTCACAGTAAAGGAGCTAAAACAATCAGAAATCTTGTTTTAATCATGAGAAAATCTTCAAACCGATCTATCTATCTATCTATCTATCTATCTATCTATCTATCTATCTATCTATCTATCTTCAGTTGGATAATATGAAAAAAATTAACTTGCTTACACAACTGTTGCTGCCAAGGAAACTGCAGGCGTAGTAGACAACGAAATCGCCATGGATACAATTATCACAGTTGCCATGTGGTTCACAATGAGTCACTTGCTAATGTCACAAAGCACACCACTGTGACTCTCAAGGCATTTTGCCTTCCAAACCCTGGCTCCACTGGCAGATGTGTGTTTTCTCCTGCTTGCATAAGTCAGATCCACCCAGTGACCAATCACTGGAATCACCCGTGTTTGAAAATAGGAGCAAAAAAAAAATAAGTCAGAGTCGCGCTCTGTATCCGTGTTATGTAACATCACTCGCAGGGAGATTCAGGGCTTCAAAGCCACTAGAAGCCACCCATGGCATTCATCTGGCAACAAGTTAAAGAGTCTCTTCTGAGTCGGCATTTAAATGTGAAATGGGGGTGATTAGATAGATTACTTTGAAATAACAGACCTTGTGTAAACTGTGTAAAACAAATTTCAAGTGGTACAACATAAAAACCCTGATAGAAGAATCCCCATGCTGTTAAGATATGACCACATAACCCGAGAGTCACAAAGCCGACACAATATACTATACGATTAATACATCTGAAAGTCAGCCAATGTACTTCATAGAGGCTGGAATAAGTATGTTCCTATTAACCTTGCAGCAATAACCAAATAAAATGACTGTTCTCTGTGCCACAGCGAAACTTGGAAAGGAGTCAATCTCATCTGACTTTAATGGAACTAAGCAGCTTTATATTAACACTGTCAGATTTTAATGTAGGCTGCTTTTTTTCATTTCATATTTCTTTTGCATAAAATGTTCTGCAATTACTCATTCAAAGCCAAATCTGCACAACCCCTCCCAATTGGCTGCCAGGAGATTAGTGATGCAAGTGCAAATGCTATCTCCCTCTATGCTTCTCTTTTACTCTGTTAATTGTCAACACAGAGGACACAGAGTTTTTTTTTTAATTAGAAACAGGAAGTCAGGAATGTCTACACACATGCGGAGAGAAGTATTCCTCGTGCTCTCGTGTTCTAACACAACTCCAGCCGTCAGTTTAACGTGTCACTGTCTCGGTTTTGTGCACACACGAGATGTGAGATCCCACTTCAAAGAGATCACACCTGTGGCCGCCAGCGCACATGCACGTGGCACATTAAAAATGAAAATGTATTAAACACAATTACAAACACAATGCGATTAGTTTACCCCCCACACAGATGGAAATATGCACAGGTGCAAGCTCGCAAATAGGATTTTTGTGACTGAATAACAGCAACATGAAATCAGACACCAACAACACAATACACACTTTTCACAAACACATACGCATTGTCCAAGGCGAGGGGTTTCATATGATTGATTTCCATGTTTTGTTGTACCATCTTGTAAACCTAACGAGATTTAGAGGCCAAGTGTGTGTGTGTGTTACGGTGTTATGCCATTGTTTGGGGCTAGAATAAATTTCCTGTTAAAAATTCCAGGATGGACGCCCCACTGGGAGTTTCCCTGTTTATCTGCTTAGTAACACACACACACACACACACACACATCTCCTGACGTTACCTCTGTCTCCTTGACATTTTGCTCACCTCGCCTGCTTCTCAGTCTTTTTCTTCTAAACGTCATGTCCCTCTCTACTCTATCATTTCCCCCTGCAACAACCTGAGGTCACCCTGAGAACTGTGCATGCAGGAATCTGTGTCAGAGACTCCAGGAGTGGGTGCTAAGTGTGGCTGCGGGGGAAAAGTCAACACTTCTCTTACCAGCAGGTTGTACTCTGTAACACCTCAATAAAATAATGTATGCTCTGTAGTAGATAAGATAGATAAGATGGAAACTCATTAAGTCAGGTCTGATGGTACCATCAGGAAGTACAGTACATACTGTATATACAGTAGTTTGGTGTAGAGGTGGTTTACTTCATACTGTGCAGTTTATTTTTCTTTTGATTCCTACAGATTTTTCTGAAGGCTACATGCATAAAATATTGTATACATACAATTTCTTTATTTTATGTCCATTCTGCTTATCCGTTTCAGATTAAATGTGCTTAGTGATAGGTATACATGGACAGAATTAATAAGTATTAAAATAAACCCAAAGTGGTCAGCTGGTTTTGAATGCATCACCTTTAAGGCTATTTTCTGACCTTTGCTATATCAATCAACAGAATAATCAAAAGTGGAAATAATCAATAGCAGCAGTCTGTGGGGATTTCCTCATGGGGAATTGACCTGCATGGAGTCTATATTCTGAGGAAGTCCACACAGGCATATCTAATATGTTGGGTCTATGGCACCTGCTATAGTGCTGTTCTGTATGTAATATAATCCTAATTATTTCGTAATAATTTTCAGGCACAACACTCAAAGTTTTGCATTACTGTAAATACACAACGCTTTGTGCCATCAGAAAAATTCCAACGGTTTCTGAAAGCTGAGAAGTTAAAGCCAAAGAACGGTTATTATGGTATTTCAACTCGCACTGTTGCAGGAAGCCGGCGAATCAGTGTCTTTGTCACCAGACAGGAGAGAGAAAAAAACCTATACATGGATTCAATTTTTGGCCTGTTTTTGAACATTAAGACATTTTTATAACATGTCTTATACTGTTCAAACTTCAATTTTTTCTATTTTAAAATGCAGTAAATTGTTAATAACTGCCAGATATTGAAAGCTATTCTGGAAAAATGGGTAAAAGTACTTACTCACAAGATAATCTTCTGGCCCTTTTATGGTTAAAATAAGCATAAAAGTGGCGAGGACTATCATGCTGTATCATATATGAGCATAGTGTGTCTTTTCAAGTGCAACTCAACGACACTTTCTAACAGTTTGACAAAGAAAGTAAACTGACAAACACACTGAACCATAGTGTCTCATTATACAGCACTCCTGGCACTGACTCTGCTGACGTACACGCTGTGCTCCATGTAACACTCAGTGCATTGTTTCATTTGGCAAAGGGTATGAGTCAGGAAAAATAATTATAACCCAGATAGCATGAACATAATATGGAACAAGCCCAGAAACAGTAATTACAAGCTGGCGAGATGGTTGTATTAATTGGAGTGAGCTAATTTGTTGCCTCTCTTTGGTTCTTTGGTTAATGAAACCATGTCTGAATGTGTGTGAACATCTGAGAAGACCGTTGATTTAAAAAAAAACAAAAAACCTGACATCCAGTTGAATTCTTAAGGGGGGGGGCTTGTTATTTGTCTTTAAATAACTGATGACAAATGTTTACCCAGCACTGATTCCAATTTAAATAGTTCCCACACTCATCTGCGTGAGTCTGATTACTTTGGTGGCTCAGTGGCACTTGGACTATTCTGTGTTTGTTTGTTTGTTTGTTTGTTTGCGTCACAGTTAAAAGACAATCAGAGCAGGAGAAGTGGAAATGCTCAACTGCATGCAGGTGAGTATTTATTTGTCTGTCTGTGTTGCCACTCCGCTGCACTCAGCTCATGCCTTTATCTCATCATGTCAGGTTTTTGGTGATGACTTCTTCTCCCGCCCCAGTTACTCAACAATGACCTGGCTACAGCTGCCACTGCCAAGCTTTTGGTAAACACTTCCACATCCTCTCACCCATTTGCCCTTTTCCACCGACTCCCAGTGAAATACACATTAGTCTTCTTCCTCGGGTTGGAGGGTTGGTCCACTCTGACCTCACTGTGACCGAGTCTTGTGTCCTCACAGTGACCGATGGTTAAAGTTTTCCCAAGATAACCATCAGTGCAGCTCCACTACCTTAACAGCTACGAATGTCCTTTGGTAACACTTTGCAGTGCAATACGGTAACATGGTAATAGTCTGTTGATAACTTTGTCATACAAAGTAATAGTAACAGTAGTGCCTTATCTCTATATTAATCACCAAGTAATAGCTTGGTGATAACAAAATAAAATGCATGTGAAAGGATAAATTATTATTATTTATTTTGATTCACAAACATTTGTTGGTATTTTACTGATGGTAGCCTATAGTTATTCTAGGTATTTAGCTATTTATTACTTGGTATAATATAATGGTATTACTATAATAATATGCAATATTATCTATTTTATTATACACTACTTGTAATGTAAAGTGTTGCCTAATTTTCTTGTGTTTGTTTTTCAGGCTGCACCGAACCAGATTACATGTTTCATTGTGACATTACCATGTAAGACACGGCACAGATTACTGTATTTTACTGCGACTAAGGGACAAAAGGGTCTATTCATTACAGTATTAATGCAGTTATTATATATTATTTATGGAAACCCTACATGAGCCAGAGAGGGACCATATTAAATCCATCATTCACCAGCTGTTGTTTGGGGTCAAAAAGAGGAGCTGCTGCCAATAATAACACAAAAATGGTATTTGTATTATCAAACCTTTGTCCTTCACACTCCATTATGTTATTCATAGTATGTGTAGTTGCCAGCTCACATTACTACTGACAACAATGCTGCCAATCTATCATTTGTCTCGAAATGGTGACAAAGATGAGGACAGTGAGGAGAGGAGTGGCGGAGGTGAAGGTGGAGTTAGAAGATGGGATGGAGGTATGTGAGGAGGGAAGAGGATGGGACGCCGTGACCTATTTCTAATGAGGCTAACTGTGTGCTGACAATGGGGCACCAGCCATTCAATCAATACTTGCCCTGGAGGTCTGCATGCACACACAAACACGTGCACACACACAAATGGCATGAAGGTGTGAAGCTTCAGCATGAGGCTATAACTCTAGACTAAAGGATTCCTGCCAAAGACACGCAGACGCAGCAGAGTGGACGGGAAACATGATGTGGCAGAACAGAAATGACATGAAACACAAGGACACAAAGAAACAGACACAGTGTTGTGACCTCTGTGTGCCTGTTAAGCTGCAAATGAATTGCCCTTCCAGGGCTCAATTCAACTGTCTGAATCTAAAAACAACAACAAATAAGTCAAATTATAAATCTACATGGTATGAAAATGCTGCGGCAAAGTTTAGAAACAGTTCACGTGAACACGGTGTCGGAGTTACACCACTACCAGCTTGAGGAGAAATTGACTGTGGCTGAAAGAGGCTGTTGGGAAAGTAGATTGTTTCATCAGCAGGAAAATGTGCATTTGCTTTGTTACGTCCGTCATGCGGCTGGTTTACTTAGGGCAGAGAGAGACGGAGATGTCGACAAACTGTACTTAACTTAAAGTGTGTTCTGCTGACTAAATGGAAAAACGTAACATATTGAATTAAAATGAATTAAATGAAGCAGTCCAACGCGCGCACAGAAGTCCCAGTGAGGTCTACTTAGCTGATTGGACAAGTACTGATTGATGGTGCGTTTGGTGCTGAATGGCAGCTACTTCACAACCACACACACACACACTGAGAGCCACACATGCACGCACACACACACACACACACACACACACCCACCCACCCAGTGAAGTAGTAAAAACTAATATTAATATTTGTTGCATCTTACCTTAGGCTGTCTTATCAGGGACTTGCAGAAGTCTACTTTGAATTTCAATATAGCTGCATCTCCTATCTCCTGTGTGTGTGTGTGTGTGTGTGCATGACATTGTGTTAAATACAAGCTTAATTCAGAGAAGGCATCACAAATTATTCCATACTTTAATCACAGCTGAACACTGTGCGCTAACAGTGACAAAACACTCCTGCACACACATGATGTGTAGGATTCAAACTGTTTCGACCTGGTTAATGCTGGAGTGATGCATTTTGGTCCGAAGTATATACGAGGCTGCTGAAATGTCATTTTTCCATTTTTAACAAGAGGTGTTGAAGAAGGCTTGAGTTCTGCAGTTGGAAAACGAACATCGTCATGGGTTCAATTTAATATTTGATGACTTTCTAGGCCTAATTGACCATTTTTCACAACAACTGCTCTATTGTAGCCTTGGCCTCTCTTTATATCTTTGAATGTGTTTCCTTTGAGCGGGCACAGCTAAACACAGAGATTATAGTCAGACCATTAATTCTCTTCTATCACATGCTCTCGCTCTCACACACACACACACACACACACACACACACACACTCAAAGTCACCCATTCGGTGCCTTTTATGTTAGACTTGTTACACGTCACTAACCTGTGCAATCAGAATGTGTATGCACTTTCGGGTGATTGTGTGTTAATCGGGGGTTTAAACTACATATAGGACATGGTAAATTGAAAGTGTCTGATGAATGACTGCACAGCCAATTACACATTTGTGTCAAAGGTGTGTACTAAATGTGCATCCATGTGTGTGTCGGCGTGATACATTCGAAAAGGCCCTCGATACAAACGAGAAAGGTACGCAATGTAAACTCCCAAGAGAAAGCTGTGATCGCTCATAAAGAAGGAAATAAGACAGAAAACTGCAATACTGAAACACGGGCACTAAAATGCAGCGTGCACAAAACATTCTAGGATGAATTATGCAACTCTGGTGCCCTGACCCTAAATCTGAATTTTGGCCTCAACTGCGATCAATTCACCGATAAGACTGACTGAAATCAATAATGTGGATCCAGAAAAAAAGGGAGCAGAGTAAGAAAACAGATTGAAAGGTATGATGATGAGGTCACTGAGAGATGGCAGACCATGGGAGAGGGAAAGAGACGTAAAGAGGGAGTGTTCATTTAAATTAAAAAAGACAGATGAGCGAGGCCAAGGGATTGATGGAGACATGGGATGTCAACATAAGGCAGGTTCAGGTGGATCAGATTGAGGTTGACCAGCTCAGAGGAAAGAAAGCAAGAGGTGAATGAAAGAATGCAGTCGGCAGACGGAGAGATACTGATCGTTCATATGCTCAGTAATAACGTGAGATCTGTTTCTGGATATCTGGATATCTGGTAATCTCAGGGGTTTTTATGAATCCAGAAACCTACAGATTCATCATATACACACACACACACTGCTCAAGGTGACCCAGAATTTTTTTTTTTTCAGACAGAGCAGAGAAAAAGAGGTCAGGGGAAGGTTGACCGCTCCTTATCTGCATGACCTACTCTAACTGTAAACTGTTGGTAATCGGGTTGCATTATGGGTAACATAGGCACCAAGAAGAGGAATGCTCTGGTACTGTTGGAAAAAGGAGTGTACAAATTTGTGATTCTAAATAGTATATTGGACAGGAAAAGCTGAAATTTGAAGAGGTTGCAGTCGAAGTCACAGTTTGCTTTCACTTGAGATCACAGGAGGTAGCGTTAACAATGCGTCAGCCTTTCAAATCATAGTTACACCACAGATCTGATCGCACAGGTTCTGGTTTATCAGATAACATACAGCACAAAGTATTTAACTTCTGTTCATGAACAACCTCGTGTGAGAGCAAGAGTGTCTTCTGAGATAATAATGAGAGAGTGATTAATGACTCGGAGAATAATCAGGCAGTGACATATGGATGTAAAGGTCAGGGGACATATATTGAGGCGCTGCACTTTCCCTTTGAATGTTGAACTTGTATCCAGTAATACATAATAATGATTATAAGATATAGAATAAGGTGAACATCGTGTCAGTTCTGTGACAAAGGATGCATGAAAAGATTTAATGAGGCAGTTGTGTGGCAGCGATAAAAGCAGCTCTTTATCGAGATAAAGTACCATGTTTTACTCCAGCCACCACTGATTCATACTCATCTTACAGTAAAGTAGGACTTTGACGTGTGTGTATAATCTTGTAGGTGGTATATTTTCATATAACTAATAAGTATGCATTCACAGTATATACAATATTGATATTTTACTGGATCATGACAAAATTATCGTATTCATAGCTGGAATAATTTAGAATAAAATATCTAATAATGCATTTCCTGACATATACAATATATGTCAGGATTGCAATTCAATCTGCAAATGTTTTATCGATTAAGTTTATAGATTTAAAACAAGATGGAGCGTTACCACCGTGAGTCAACATCTGTCCTCTAATGTGAGGATGAGAAACTGAAAAGACTTTAATTGTTTCTAACAGTGAATTGCAAAAAAAATGGCAAAAAAAAACAATAGACCAATCAAAAACAGGATTAAACCTCATCCTTTGTAATTTAGCTGTTTGAAATTGCTATTATTAGGGTTGCGGATTAAAGCTGTTGGTTTCCAAACCAATTTTTATGTATTTGTTAAACTCATCTTCATGTCCATAGCCATGAATATATAAAGTTGTCTTAGGAAAAGATCTGTCTTTAGCCGTCGCAATTCTGAGGTAAAATGAGCAACCATTTCATTTGCTGGCTCACTTGTCACTCACGACCTGTCACTGTCTACCTGCCTGAGACACTGATAAGTGTTTAACACACTTATCATATCATTATGTTAATTTCTTCGACGTAGACACTGAGGACGTCAGTATCAATGAAACTATCCTCGCAGCACTCTCTCCTCCACTCCTCTTAAGGTAATGTGTGATCTGATTGTTTGGGGGCGGAGCTCTGAGGAGTGAGCAAACAGCAGGAGGTGCGATGCACCAGCTGACAAATTCGTTTATAGATGGCTTTCTGGACATGAAGACACTTATCATCATACAGTATAACAAAAAAAGTGTTCCAGAAACTACTGATGTACTGGAGCATTAACATGCATCTCGAATGACATCCAGTGATTGGATCTGTGTATAGAGGGACTGAGTAAACTCTGTGAGCAATGGAAATATTACAACTGAGGGGACGTCAGCTGAGTGGCGGCTTGGGACGTATTTGCATTGACACGACTGTGTGAATGTGTTCCAGACTTCTCCTCTGACACGTGGCATAGAGGGCTGCTGACTTGCTTTTAGATCGGCTGAGAAGGATGTTGACGCCAGAACAAAACCTGAGCCAATTTGACCAGAGTTGCTTATCAGTAATAGTGTCACTCTTCTCTTACCTCTATGCATATGGATTTTTCAAGCTCTAGGGCCAAGCGATGCTCATACAAAGTACATATATATATATATATATATATATATATACATAGTTTGTTTGTGATGTCATGGATGTTTCAGATGATATGATCTTTGGGTTTTTCAGACAAATGTCTGCGTCAAACTGACAATAAAGTTGTATTCTATCTTTTGTGGTTGTACTGCAGAGATCACAGTCAGAGTTAAGATCATACTTCTCTATAGGTTGGACGTATTTTCATAATTTTCCTTTCTGCAGGAAGGTACTATTTCTTTAATTGATCACGTCATTTGGTTGAAGAGTAGCAGGCATCTATTCTCCAGTCCAGCTGGTATGTGACTGTGCTGCCATGGCAACAGATGAAGGCCATCACAGCCAAAATGTCTGTTAGCAGACTTGTAGATATGACCGTCCTTCTGTCCATTGTTTTTTTCGGGTAATACCACTTTGTATATGTGTCTATCTTCATCGATCTTTCTATCTCTGTGGAAACATTAATATGACATGACCGTCTGTTGATCTGATACTCTTCTCTCGGTCCCTCAATCCATTTCTGTTCATCAGCCTGTCTATTGATCCGTCATCCCCGTTTCACTCCATCAATCTTTTAATATATCTGGAAATCATATTATTAAATCATCTATCTATCATCAATTACACAGTTGTGTTTGTAAGAGTCTCTTACCTTAAAGAATGCATCCAAGAGCATCAACGACAGGGGAGGGGAGACATAGATGAGAAAAAGAAAGACAGAGAATTATTATATTATCATATATAAAATAACATATTCAGATATTAATGTTTGATTAGATGTTTTTCTGTCAGCAATTGACAAAATATTTAAATAACTATATGCTTTACATTTTAAAAATGGATTTGGTGGAGTTGTTGATAAAATGAATGTAATGTGACACAAGAAAATCCTTAAGGTTTCGGCATACACTATATAGTGTACGTACAAATGGACAAAATCTTCCAGTAGCAAATCAAACTCCAGTTATGAAGCCTTGAGATTCTCAATAAGAGTGCAGGTGTCATGACAACATTTCTGAAACCAGAAATTCATAGACGTCACCTACAGCCAGGCTCCTATTGGACGATACCAGCTGTCAATCACACTGTCAGTCCACTCATATGAACCACGCTTTTATCGTCTTTTTTCCCCTCTAAATTGCAATGTGATTTACAACACTGACATCGTGTTCTATTGAATAAGACGTGAAACTAGAAAATGAGACCAATAACTCCTCAGAAAATGTTTACTGATATCGCAAATCAAATGTGAGATATCGGCTCCTTCTTCCTATTGTCTTCCACTCTTCTTTTCGGATGCAGCAGAGTAACTGCTCCTTCTGTCCTACTTCCTGTGGTTCACTTTTTGACATTAAGAAAATGTGCATTTCTATACAAAACCTCCTTTAAAACAATTTTATGTTTTATTATTATTTTTATTGTTTTTATTCTCATCAATTTTCATTTTAAAGGTGCACTCGATAAAAAAAGTTTGAGTTGAGTGGAGTATAAATGAGGATTTGGACCTTTGAAAACACCATATAAACAGGTCTGACTCGATCAGCAGTAAAGCATAGCATATTATATCTGTAATATAACATATTACAGCCTGACATCATGCAGATGTAAACCCCCAACCCAAACTTTGTCTGGGTTAAAGGTTAGAGGTGACAGAGAGGTTATGATAAAGAGGTCATCAGGTCATCAAGCACACTTCCACAACGGAGGAAACTACGTCCCTTTGACGTCGAGGCAAACATCCACATCTGCACACTAAGCGCTTTGTATAAAAGGCTGTGTGGATAATTACCCACTGTGTGTGAATATGTGATTAGGTGGTAATTATCATTACCAAACAAAACATGGGCGCACAATTCTGTAAAAAAAGAATTTATTTATAGTTATTTTCTGTGTGTTTGTGTGTGCGTGTGAGGGGGGGGGCGTGTACATTTGTCTTTTGTGTGCTACGTACGTATTGTCACAATTCCTTCCTGTGCATGGTTTTGTGCGTCTGTGTGTGAGGCTATTATTTCATTTTTGTATCTATCCCTGCAGCTTGATCATCTGAAGACTGCAGTATAAGTGTACATGTGAGCGTGTGTGTGTGTGTGTGTGTGTGTTTGTGTAAGTACACCGCTCTGCAGAAAACTCAATATGGCAAGGTCAGCTCTGCAGAAAATGGCCCATTGAGCAGCGATTGCATTCTGTTGCCAAGGATTCTCTACTTGATTTCTGCCTTTCAATGGAGCTTTACGTAAAACCGTTGATCCCACACACAAACACACTTGCACAGTGCGCACACACACACACACACACTTGTGGAGGACAGGATAAAGGGAGAGACTAAGAGCAAGAGTGGAGGAGGTGTGACTAATATTGTCTTCCTCTGTTTGGAAAGACTGGCGGAGATGAGCAAGTGCTGTAAAATAATTTTGACGGAGAGGATTAAGACACACGCACGCGCACACACACAGGTGTGCTCTCCATCTCAGCGACTGTTCCTGATACTTACATGCACACATATAGAAAAACGCTCTCATGGGTGCTTTCATACAAAGAACCATATTTTCTCTTCTAAATGTGCTGTAAAAAACACCGACACTGAAATATCTGCACAAGATCCTGCACAAATAAACGTCATGTACACCTGGCATTAACATGCGTCTTCTCTACAGATTATATCTTAATCCAGTGTTGCGGGATTATACTGTTTTCATCTGCTATTGGAATCTGCTTTTACGTCAAATCACCACCCTTAAAAACTCCATGTCCTTTAATATTCAGATTAATGCTCCCTATATACATTTTCTATTAAACACCCATCTTCTTAAACTGAAGCATGTTAAGACTGAATCAAAATCAAATTAACAGTAACAACACTGAACTCTTTTTTTCTGAATAAAAGAAGCAGCTTATTGAAGTCGAAGCGCTGAGGCTTGAAGCTGGTCTGAATTGCCAAATTTAAGTAGCTACTTAGATTGCAGTGGATTCACAGGAGTGAGACTGACACTATTTCTACGTGCTACATGAAGGCAATCGCACGTGACTGAGGTTCCTGAAGAAGTTTCACTTTTCATCCAAAAGGATGACATGAAAGAAGGGATGAAATAAAAAATCGAGGTTCGTTAACCTCTGTTGCCTTAGAAACATGATCTGGATGACTGAACCTCCTCATTGGTACAGACTGACATTACCCATAAAATAAGTAAATGTGCCAGGTGTTTCCATGGAGTGATATACCAGAAATACATATCGTTAAAGTAAAATAAATTGTTTTACAATCATTGCACTGAAATATGATGTTAACACCAGTCTGCTCTGATACTACTGATACTGATGATCATTATCAATCAGGAGCAAACTTGTTTGTCACATCCATGTCGGTGCCACCTTCTCCTTTCTGTTTTTAATGGATGAATTTCATGTCATTGCTATAACTGAGGACGAAGAGATACATCATTTACTTGTACTGAGAGAACAATGGGAGCACAAGAAAACCAATAAAGACGAGAAAAGGTGAGAAAATACGACACTTGAACGCGTTGAACGAGTCCCTTTCTGCAGGTTCATAACACGAGTGGAAAGTGTCATGCAACACTTTTAACTGTCCATAAGGTGTCATGTGAATGCAGCCTCTGCAGTGCACACAGTGCAGAGGAAACGCTGCAAGATGCAGAAAACGCAATTATGTTATTTGAAATTATTCTTTATCTTCAGCAGCTTATTGTGACACTTTTTGGCCATGAGATAACTTACAGTTACCTTACAGTTCTCCAGTGGTCAACCTTCATTTAAGTCATGTAAGTTTTGAATAAAAATAAATAAATAATATCAGCGATGAAGTGAGAATCCACACTCCTTTATAAAAACCTGAAGCCAACATTATTACTACATAAATCAGTGTTTAAACGACAAATAATCAAGATAAACAATTCGACCTTGACTGTTTGAACAAAATGTATTGTCAAGCTGAGTTTACTGCAGCAGGTGAGCTTTCATCTCAAATTCAACCACCTTGGGTTACGTCTATGAATCAAAACAACGCTGGGACTGAACTCACATCGTGTAAAGGGAAATTCAATTCTTGAAATGAGTACAAGAGAATAAGATGACATCGGGAGAAAAACAAGATTCACCAAGATTCAATGAATATATTCAGAGAAAACGTGACCGTACAGAAGAGAGGGGTTGTAATAATTTACTCACCCACTATAGACACAGAGACATACACACTTTGAACCCTGTCCATCTCTCAGAGAGTACCTGTCACTCCTGAGTCATTCGTCATCAGTGAAATGCCAAATACACAATTAACATTTATGCAATGATAACCTAACTCTGCTGACATTTGTCAACATTTATTTCATCATTTAAAATATTTAACCTTTGTATGGCTGTTGTGTCAAAGTTGTACAATTTTATTCATGACTGATGTGACTAAAACATTCGAGGGCTATATTTCTTCTTGTTGCAGACTTAATAGAGATTTATTAACAAAACATGTTTACATAAAGTAGATACTCCTAATCTCTGTGGTAGAGTACTTTTTCGATTTTAGGGAATTAATTCTTACTTTTGTTTTTGTTTGTTTGGAATCATTCAATTTTCTTCACATCTGTTAAACTGCAGCATTAAAAAGTTTCAAGCACACACTTATTGATTTTTTTTCCCCCCTCATTACTCTTTGATCAAATATCTTAAGGTTTAATGCGGAGAGTTTGTGAACTCTTTTTAAAAGCTTGATGAGGCTGTAAAAATGCACATATTTTACAGAACATCCACTTTTTTCGAAGAAAATCATGAATGTAGGGCCAGACAAGTATTTTAAATAAAAACTCCATGTTTCCATTAAATTTTAGGTCACATTTTAGGTGTTTACGTGTTTTTAACAAACACAAAGCTCCAGCTTCCATCTGAATGTTGTTGAAAATTATGTTTTCAGTTATTTTAATTGGGCTGCTAACTTCTGACGAAAAAAACATGGCCGTACACAAGCAGTGCCAGGACAAACAATAAACAATGATGTGTCAATGTCCAAGGTTTGTCTGACCAGTGAAGGAGCATCTGAAAGTGACTCATATGACCACACGGTTCGTCAGTCAATCAAAAACACGCCGTGTGTATTTTCATCAGAGTGTTTTGTCACCTGCCACGGGGGAATCTCAACAGGTTTTCTGGCACTAATTTCAAAAAGAAGGTAAAATAACTGTCGTCTCTACAGCATTAGCGTCCTCGCTAAAGGAATAACAAGCTGCTATGCAGTGTTTTGGTGTGTGACGCACTTGAAGTATTCATGGATCTATTACTCAAACTGGCATTCCTAGAATATATGTCATCAGCATCTGAAACAATATACTCCCCGCAGTGCAGCCTTTGCATTTTTAAAAAGGGGATTTCAGTCTGGACAGTCCGTCAGAGTTCCTTGTATTTTGGGGCTGAGGTGAGAAAAGAGACGTAGCATCTGTTTTTGCACCACTTATTTTCAACTTCTCTTTCCAGTTTCAGTAAGAAGAAGCTGTATCATGGAATCAGTAAGACTCACTTTGAGACAAGTGATTTCTGAATCATCATCGATCATCTTTTGTACTGCATCCACGTAGGGGGGGGGCGCAGCGTCCTAAATCTGCTCCCCATGTTGTTTTGGCAACTTTTTTTGAACTTAAGACAAAACTTCTCCCTTTTCAAAGGCCATTAGTGAAAAGATAGGATCAAACTGTTACATCCAGGTTTGAAACAGTGTGGGCAGAATAAGATCTCCATGACTGGTTTAAACCTGCAGTGGGAGCCGAGCTCAGTGCAGCTCTAACCGCTCTGATACGCAGGTTACTGTGACTCACAGGTCAGCGTGGTTCACTCCACTCACTCGCTGCGTGTGATCTTTTACACCCACATATCCCCCACCTGCGTTTCGATTTTAGGAGGCAAAATTAGGATCTGCAGCGCAAACTCAGGAACAATCATTTACATAACAATATCCATCAGAGCGGTTCCTGAGAAGAACAGAGTGCCGATTAATTCCTTCCTACACCTTGATTTCTCTTTGTTTGACACACACACACACCTCGCACCTTCCTTTGCTAAATATAACCTGTCATCCATCATTCCTTTACCACTTCCATACATTTCACTCATCTCATTCTCGCCACTCCTTTTTGTTCCCAAGGTGTCACCAATTTTACATCCCAATGGGCCATTTGTACGGTTACTTTGACATCGCTAACTGTAACAGATTCCATTTTTCCATCACAACCTCGCTCTGCCACACTCCCCTGCCGCTGTGTACTTGTCTTTTGACAGAATAGAAAGGGATTTTTATTCTTTTAAACAAGGATTTTATCGTTGCCATAATCACACGGTTCAGTTGAAAACAGCAGACAGACGGCGACGACCCTGAGCAGCAGGTTGTGAAGAGACAGAGACAAAAAGAACAGACACAAAATATATATAAATATGTATATATGTGTATATTGATATATATATCTATATATACATACATATATATGTATGTATATATATCTATATACATAGATATATATGTATCTATATATATATCTATATATATATACATATATAATAACACACTGCACAGCAGTTGCATCATAAAGTGTCTTTGTTGTAGTATCAATACATGCTGTAGTATTTTTTGAATGTTTTTTAAAAACCATTTTATATAGTGAAGGCACGGCTCAGCTGACCTGCACTCTTTATCCCGGGTTAAGACACATGTAGCAAGAGCACTCAAAGATCTCTAATGGTTTGTTCGACTTTGTGCACTCTCTGTATTTGTACACTACTGTCGACACAAATGGAAAATTCTATTTAGAGTCCACCATGGGCAAAAGAATGGAAAGACTGGAAATTCCAAAATGTTTTTTTTGCAAAATATGTCCAATCAGTTCATTCCCAAATGCTTCCCTTCTAATTTATTTCTTAACTTACTCATTTACTCACTCTTTTTATAAACTTGAATCCCTATTTACCTTAGAGCAGGTGCACGGCATGTGGACCTGCTACAAAAAAACATAAACATAAAAAAGCTTGTATTGGCATTTGGTGTCAATCTGTTATAAACTATATACCACGTTTATAACGCAAGCACAGCTTATTCAACGCACTTCCCAAGATGATGGCTCCATTTCTAAGAAACGTTAAGTAGTACAGTGTGCACTTTCAACAGGTTTCCTCTGCTTAATGCATTAGACAAAAAAAAGTCCTACCCATAAAATGTGAGAATTACTAGTTTGTTATTATTGGACTAAGCAAAGGCAGCACATCTTCTCTCACTTAGAGCACAGCGTCACAACCGTCCCTCAACTGCTTGTCTGGAAATTAAATTAATCTGAGAAAGAGTGAGTGTGCATGTGTGTGTGTGTGTAAAGGTGCTCCATCCAAAATTGTAAGCACATTACACAGTAGATCGTATGTGTCGTCTACAGTATGAATATATGGCAGCTTCCACCGAGCAGCACTGATACCATCTCCTCTCTCTCTCTCTCTCTCCGCTCCTCCCCTCCTTCATCCCTCTCTTGCGCTCTCATGTGCACACTCCTTGCCACTCACACACAGGAAAAACACACAGATGAAGTGAAGTGAAATAAAACATTGTGAGAGGATGAGATAAGCGGCTCATGCCTTTGTTTGTGCAAATGCTCAAGAACCCAACAGTGTGCCACTCCAAATTCAAATGATCTCCTTACATGAGCCCTGGACACTGTGTTTGCTCTTTTCTACTCGTCCAAACCCCAATGACACACATTTTGCTTCTTTCCCATAATTCATCGCATCTACACATACACATGTAGACAGAACACTGTCACGCTCCTTGAGGCATAACCTAAAGCACAGCACCACAGTTCACAGCCACATCTCTTCCTGCTCTTCCCTTCCCTCAGTCTTACAAGATCCTTTTTTTAAAAAGTCTATTATTTGCTGCTTACGTGCATGTGTAGCTAGAGGAACCTTTAGCAGAATAAAGAAGAGCTACGTGTGGAGGGTTGAAGTTTCTTCCTCCCTCTTTCAGCTTGGCTGCATCCCTCCTTGTGGTGGCGTGGTGCTGGAGCCCTACCGCTGGCGTATTTCACGCCCACATGCCCTTTGTTTGAGGAGGATTGTGCTGATCGTGTCCCCACAATTTACAGTGGGCTGCAGTTTTACTTTCATTTTGATAATTGTCAGCATGTCTCATTATGGAACAGCGAACAATGCGCCCCGAGGTTAAGAGACTACGAAGAATCTGACAAAGTAATTGCATTGTAATTTCCCTCAAAAACCGACGCCTGCATTTTGTGGAGTACTTTTGTATCGTCACACTGAGGTTTACCTTGCCCGCATTTATGCCACAAACTTTATACAATACACATTTATATTTGAGGGTCCAAAACTGTGATTCAACCACCATATATAAAAAAGGTAAATATCCGTTTGAATGGAAGATTCTCTTGCTTTACAACGTCAGTAAACAGTTTCCTGAGGAATTAATAGCCTCAATAACTAGTTTCAGGTCGTCTTCAATAGAACATGATGTCAATTTTGTAAATTACATTCCCACATGAGAATGGACACCAGTGTGATTGACAGCTGGTATCAATCACACTGGTACATCCATTACCAGGATATTGTGTAGTCTTTCTGAAACTGATCATCAAAGTACTGGACAAAATAACATTCAAAATGTCTACGTACTAACCACCTAATAGGAAGACATTTCACCCATAACACTAATGTAAACCTCACGGTGGCACGAGAAGCCACATTGAGTCTAGACTGACGAACTAGACAGACTAAACCCGTGTCACTGGTAAATATTGAGATATTTGACTTAAAACGTTACGGAACTTGTGGTGCAAAATGAACATATGATGAAATGTCAATCAACAAATGGAACTAATTATTCAATCTGTCCAGTTGATATTGAAATGGACCATCTGACAGACTGACGTTGCCAGCCCAAGTTCTCAAAGCCATACTGCCCTTGCCCTCGGATATGACTCATGGGAGCAAAACAGTGGCTGGATGTTTTTTGTTTTTCTTTGTCATTGTAGCAATCACAAGAAAATGATTTCAGTTGTTGAACAAAAGAGAAAATCATGTTTTGTATCAAATAACTAATTTTCGAGGACGTGTGCAATGGTCATGGTTAAAATCTAACATGGATAAATAGACTGGAATAAACAACCAGCTCTCTCCAGCTCATATGCCAGTGCTGTTGTTGCTGTGATCCTTCCCTGCACCACAATCCCTACTTTTCATACTTTGCTACCTAACTTCCTCCTTCACTGCCATCAAAATTACTATGACCTAACAATAACACCCACAGCTGACTTTCTGGGTCATTTTTGCCCGGTCTCCTTCAGCCAAGCCAAGATTTTGATTTTGATGAGATTTTCAGTATCTGCTCTCTGCTCATATAATATAGAAAGTATAACATATATTATTATCTAATCTGTGTCATTATATGGCAAATATTATCTTCTAATATAATGATGATGTCACATATTCAAAAATCTATTTAAATATCGTCTTGAATTAACTTTTTCCCCAGTTTCTCCACTCACTCAAACAAGCTCTGTTGACAGCTTGTCTTTGAAAGTTTAAGAATCTAACATTTTAACATTTTAACCCCCTCCCCCCCACACAAAAGCAGTGAAATGATCCTTGGCCAAATCTCATCATTTCTTAGTTGGTTCCTCCTGAAACAGCTGCAGCTCCTCATGATCGCCCAGCGAGGGGTGGAGAGATAACAGAAAACGGAGTGAAAGAGTGGAAGACATATCGGTGGAGACGGAACGAAGATGAAGACTAAAGACTGGCAGGTGGGAATGGGTCAGTGATGCTGGCAGAGAGACAATGGAGGAGGTCAAATGGCTCAGTGTTTGTCTGGAAAGCACAAAACGATTTAATTTCCTGGTCAAACACGCATGGAAACGTTTAATAGCCCAGGGTGAGAGCATGATGCCTCCAATATTGTTTTATCGGACTCAATCACCAAAACATACACACACATCATCCCACTGGAGCTTTCAAGTGAATCGTCCACACACAAACAAACAGAAAGAGAGAGAGATTTGCACAGTTATTATTTTTGAGAGACTGCTCTGATTTAACTGCCATTCATTTTAAAATCCTATCCAAAGCATCACACCTGACCTTAAACACAATCCCTAACCCTAACCTTAATCTTAACCAACAATTAATATCTTAATCCTAACTTTAATCTAGAGCTTTAGTCACACACACGCACGCTCACACACACACACACAGAAAGACATCACTGATCTGCATCACTTACCCCTCTTTTGTGGCGCAAACTGACAATTTGGCTCTGTGGTTTCCATGGTAACGGAGAAGAGGGTTGCCTGTGAAGGCATGTCGACATGTCTAAATATACTCACATGCACACACATGTTCACTGATAGATGCACATACACAGAGTTATTAGTACACGTGCAGGTTCTCAGACAAAGAGGAAGGCGACGGATGAATGACAGGAATTTAGAGTTTCTTGACAGCATCTCCAGCCCACGTGTGTGTATGTGTGTGTGTGTGTGTGTGTGTGTGTGTGTGTGTGTGTGTGTGTCTCAGGGAGCAGGCAGTATCAGTGGTGTGTTATTAGAAGAAAAGGTCATTCGTTGTTTGTCATGCAGACAGGACTCCCAAACGTCAGCGTGAAAATTAAATTTGAAAGGGTCGCTGTTTCTCCCTGTGTGTCCGGGAAATCTCGTCCACCTGTGGAATGTGACCTGACTCTGACTGAACAGACGTGTCCGCCTTTCTGACAAGTGCAGATACAGACGTCTTAGCTGGAGCTCGTTTGGAATCAGTGTTTAAACAAAACGGTAATCTTCGTTCGTCTTATCAAACTAAACAGCAAAAGATACAGAGCAGCCTTCTCTTTCTTTCATCCTCCATCCTTTGTACATAAACCTGACCTCTCCCTCTGACTTTGACTTCCAGGTTGATGACTTGAATCAAGCAGTCAGTTTAATCCCCGAGGAGATGACATCACCTCGCCTTTTTTCCCCCCTTGTCTGCCATCCTCCACCTTGCTTCAACAATTATCTAACACCAAGTAAAAATGACAGAAATTAAAAAAATAAGACAGACCTCTTGTCTTGAAATTCATTCATCGAGATTAATCGAGATTAAAGGATTGCTTTTCTTCCAATGACTAAATTAATGAGTAATCAGAGAGTGTGCATTTCAGACGCCATTGTTCAATTGTATGTATAGAACTATGAGATTTCAAAGACACTCAGAGTACGCAGGGTAGGTGTTTAAATGGATGTTGCCGGGCAGGTGCCAGCATATTATGCATCTCTTTTTTTTTACAGTCAAGGCAAAGGATCGCAACCTATGTCAATAAATGAAATATTACATAAAACCCTTGCTTTATCGTTGGTTCCATCGCTCAGCTTCTTAAAATGAAACCTTCGGCCTGATAATCCCTCCCCTCTCCCCTCCATCTTCAACTACTATCGTCAGTTTCGCATATCAGTGACTGTTTCGCGTGGATAATTCCCGGCTTTCATGTCAGAGGTCAGTGCACACCAGACGTAAACGAACTTAACTTAACTTATTTTAACGCAGCGATTAACGAGTTGACTTTGATAATAATTATTATTATTTCTTTGTAGACACGTCGATTAAAACTGGTTTGTTCAACAAAAACAAGTTAACTATAGTGCAGGGAAGGTCAGTGTCAGATAAAAGTGTGTCCTAGGCATAAGTGAGTGTGTCACAGAATAAAGGCCTTTATAATTTCTACTTTCACTTTTGTCTCCATTGCATAAATTGTGCCCACATTTTTTTTCCAACTTACCGCTTTGCATACAGCGTGATGACAGAAGTTCCTTCTTGGTTCAAACATAGCGATAAATAATATGAAAGATGAGATGTTAAATTTGGGCACATATATACAGTATATATATTTATATATTGTCCCTAAAGAAATATTTTTAAATCTCTGGGTACTATGAGAGTTTTGTCCTGATTAATTGTATACTCTACTACATTTGTGTCAAGCAGAGATGGTAGGATGCAATTTCTGCAGCATTTAAACCGTAACATTTGGATTTTCTTTAAATTACAAAGCGATCACCACTTTTAAAATGAGACAATTTAAAACGAGTGACACGGTGTCATTAGTCCTGTTACCACCTGTGTGTGTGTGTGTGTGACAGGTGGGAACCGTGGCGTGTGTTCGCGCTCCCTGTGATTAAATCATAAATACTCAAAACTCTGAGATAGAGAGCAGGGGAAAGGTAAAGAGGAGGAAAAGAAGTGTAGCTCTGTGTGGTTAAGCCTGGAGCTTTTTTATTTGTAGGTTCAGATGTATCATACGGCAAATGTAGATTTCTTTCCTTCTTGAAAATTAGGTTGTTACATCCAATGTTTTTAGTTAAATGCTTCTGTGTTCCTGTGTCTCGGAGTTTGCACGTTGTGAATAACATGTCATCACCACTGTGTTTCCTCAGATGCTTTTTTTTTCTTTAACAATGGGTTTTCAGTTCTTTGTTTGTAGTTTTCAGTTTTCCTTGTTTCCCGTTTAATTTTCGGGACTGCCTTCACGTGCCATCGGAAAGATGAGACGTCCCATCTATGAAATTGGAACTTACGAGTGTGTTACGTTCAAGTGCTTTTGTTGTTGGAGTGAAATGAAAAATGGCTGACACACGCATTATCCTTATTTGCTTCTTAGGGAAAACAATTTTTGAATTGTTAATTAACCTGCAAAACGTAAATGGTGAGTAACCTTATGTACTAAGTATTTTATAGACCAAATCAGCAGTATAGTATTTTGAAAAGAAAAAAAAGTATTTCTAATTATAATGAATGAATTATTTACCATCTGTGACAAATCTTGTCTTAGAAAGGTTAGTTATCTCCACTCGGGAACTCATGTAGGAAAATAATCTCCCAATTTCCCACTGGAAATCATGACGTGAGGGGGTGTTCATTTGCATTTTGCACGTTGGGGACCTGTATTTACCATAATTCCGATAGCATGTGAAGGCAGCATAAGTTCCTGCTCCCCGAGTTTCAGCTCTTTGTGTTTTTAAGGTATTTTTTTGTGTTTGTGTTTTACTTACATGCTTCTTCCTCCCTGCTTTTGTTTTTGCCTTTTTGTGTGTTTTTTCTATTTAATAAAGACTCATTTGATCATTTTTACAATCTGCATTTCAATTTTGTAAACCGTGGATACTTGGAACCATCCTTGCACTTGGTAGGATGCCACATCTGCACTGTCAAATAGTCAAGCCAGGCTGAAAGCATAAATGTAGGCACAACACACAGTGCTGTAATCACTCTCTGTCTCTCTTCCCCGTCACCGCCTGTGAGCAGCATGCATCATAGCTTTGAATTTATAGTTGGGCGTGTGCGTCAGTCATGTTTGTCGGCAGCAGTGGTTCTTGCCTTTTAGCTTTTCTCTCTCTCTGAAGTTTCCTGATGGGAAACATTTACTCCTCTGTCCCCTACATTCACCGTTTCCTCTTTGCCGTTATAGCTTCCACTTCCTTTCACGTGTACAAGCCTTCATCTTTCTTTGCACCTTTTCTTCTCGGCTCCATCACTCTGCTGACTGAGCAGAAAGGCCAGCTGTGTGCCAATTTTACATCACTCTGCTGTTTCTTTTCACTTGCATATACTCCTGCGTGTTCACTCTGCATTTGCACCTCCATTCCTCGCTTTCCATTTCTTCTCCTTATTCTGTCTCCTCATCTTTCCCCTCTGTGCTTTGATTCTGCGTGTTACGTCTGAGGTGTGCATTCATTCCTGCAGGAAAGGTTTGTGCGTATGTATGTGTCTAGGGGCATGTGTACCTGTTGGGGAAAAAATATCAATGCTAATTCAAACACTAAATCCCTGCTTTATTTATAGTCTAAGGCCGGGTTTACACTGGATGTTTGTGCAGCATGTGTTTTCTTTACGGCACACATGTTAACTGATTACAGCGTGAAACTGGCTCTTTTGGGAAAATCTGTGAGCTGCCTATGGGTTAGGGTTCACAGCACAATAGACAGTAAAAATGATCTTTCACCACCAGGGCTGGGTCAAAATACAAGTTTGGTGATATATTGTCGTCCTTCCTCGATATTTAATTAACAAATGTAGATGCTCTTAAGTAAACATTGAGAGTGATAAAAAAGCATTTCTCCATCACTCGGCATGCAGACTAGCAGAGCTGGGAATCGAGCCCACAACCTTCAAGTTGAAAGGCGACTCTCTCTATCACTGAGCTACCGTCACCATATGTGCAGCTTCACACTGAAGAGTCCTGGTATTTAGGTGAGCAAAGAGAAGTATTTTAAAGGCGACATAGACTGGAAGCTCCAATTAACGCTGCGTTTGTGTGTGTATTTGCGTCATTACCTTGTTTATGAAACCCTAAAGTTTCAGAACAACAGTTCAGCCACTGCTGAGAAAATTCGTAATTTGATGTCGTCATCAGAAATCCTCACCACTCCTCTCACCACCGTAGCGCCTCCTGGTGCAGGCACTAGTCCAGGCACATCCGGTTGCGCACATTCAACCGCAGAAGAAGAACTCTCGTTGTAGCTGCTGAGATGCAGAGCATCCACCATGCCAGAGGGGGAGCTGTGTATCTGAGAGCTGGCCTATCTATTATGTCACTTCCAGGTACCTGGCCAATCACAGGACAGTGGGAAAGCTCTCGTTGGCTGGCCAATCACAACACAGTCCACGTTCTGGGGGTGTGATTTTGGTCTGAAACAGCGCGGCTGACGAGAGCGTCAGTGAGGAGATATTTTGATCGGCTGGTGTGCAGCGATTAGGAGGTTCTTAATCATGAAAACAAGTTAATATATGTAAGTAGACCTCCATAACTAACATATATGTGTGATATGAGCATTCGATGTCACCTTTAAATATTTTATCTCTTTATGGTTTTCATGACAAACTCTGTAAATATAGAGCGTCATGCGTCCAGTGTAAATCCGGCATTACTCGTTAACATACATGAGAACTTTGTTTGGCAATTGCAAGCATTTCTAAAGTCAAAGAACAACATGGTTACAGAGACAACTTACAACTTTTTGTGTCACTAGCAGTTCCTGTTTGGTGACTGCTCAAAAGATGTAGAAGTAGCAAGAGGCGGGTCAGGATACAAGGTTTCTCAGAGCTGGTGTTGTGTCATAAGCACCCCTGTGTGTGAATTTTCTAACAGGTCAGTGTCTAAGAACACACATCATTGTATCATAATATAATCGTATCATAATTGTTCATCTTGTAAATCGTGATCACTAATTTGTGGAGAATAACAGAATGAAAGAAAGGTGCAGAAGGGGATCAATGCAAATGCAGATAGCATTATTTTCTCTTACATTATCATTACTATTTGCCATGGATTTTTACATCATAATGACTAATAACTCTAGATCTAAGGTTAGGACAAACATCACAGTGACTGAATATAGCAAAACAAATGGAAGTTGTATGATTGGAGATGAACATAAATCCACTCTATGAATGTCATACTATGTGTCCCACCTCTGAACACTGAGCCAAACTAAAATAATAATGCATTTTTAAATAAAAAATTAATACTTTGCTGCAGATGTGCTTAATATGATGGGGACTATGTAGTGGGGGATTTAAATAACTGATTTTTCTGATGGAATGGCTCATTCAAGTGTCAAAAGAAAATTACATCTCTGAACTGAGAAGCAAAACGTTAATGAATCCCAAAGTGACTCCAAACAAAACAAGCAGGCAAATGGAAAAATCAAATAAAAGGAGCAAACAAAATCAGACACAGTGGTGACAAGTGGAACAAAGGCCTTGAGACAAAAAGTGCATCAACCGAAGGATGCTGATACTTAATCATTAACATTTGTTTATTGAGCCACCACGTTGTGTGTGGCACAGAAAAACAAAAACATGTCTAATGTGACAGGATTTTACAGAGCGGATCCAAACCTCCAAATCTCTGAACCCAGACAGAGAAGTATATCACTGAGCGCTTCATCTCCTTGTTGGTGATGGAGACAGGAGATAGCTGAAGAAGTAATCAAGGCCCGGTAGCTGATATGGGCAGCCACTGGGGAGCTGAGTCGAGTCTTGTTTTAATCATAAAGACACACTTTACAAACTGATCCCTGGGAAAGACAATTTTATGGTTCCCTTGATTGTAAGAGACAGGAAAAGGGAGGAGGAGTGAAAACAAAGGGGAAAACAGGGAAGACTTCTTGGAAAAAGGAGAGCTTTAAAGTTGCACAATGTACACAGTTGGTTAACGGTGACGTTTGTTACAACTGTGGTAAAATATATGTCGAGGTAATGATAGTTATATGGACTCTGAAGCAGGACTATTGTATATATGCAATATAAAACTGCATAATTCATCGTATCACTTCATAATGTGTCATTTTAGTAGAAGAGACTATGCAATTTGTTACTGAAAGGGAAAACACTGACACTGAGTTCTGCTATAACAATGGATCCCAACACTAAAAGAGAAAAACGGAAGGTCCTGAAATTGAAAGTTTAAAGCAGTAGCTCAGTGGTAGGGTCTTTCGACTGGAAGGTTGTGGGTTAAATTCCTGGCTCTGCTAGTCTATACATGTATGTGTCCTTGAGCAAGACACTTAACCCAATGTTGTGAATGGGTGAATGGCAAAACTGTAGTGTAAAGCAGCTCATCAAGACTAGAGAAGCTCTATATAAATACAGACCATCACCAACTTGTAACGAGGAACTAGGTAAAAGTAAAGAACAGATACTTGAATTTTGTACTTAAGTAAGTATTTGTACTTTATTACATTACCACACTGCATTTAGTAACTGATCTTTATCAGCGTAAACAAGTACGATCTAAGTTAAGAGCAGTGTGTCAATACTGTATGATCTCTACTTTGCATTTATTGGAATAAAATCTACAAAATCAGTTGACGATCCCTTACTGCCTAATTACATTTCAATCTGTGAACACTATAAAATAACTATAAAGTGTTTCATTGGGGACTTCATGGGTCTTTGCAGTTTTTCTTCACACAGCTCACATCTCAGTTGTCTCAAAGCATAAAATCGCATACTTGACTTTGCAAAGAGAAATTAGTAATGGATTCTGTATTCATCTCATTTGTTTGATCATTAAGAGAAAGTGTCTCTGGTGTCTGAAACATTTTAAATGCATTTTACCGCAGCTCATTAGTTTACTTTGAGTATCGCTGTAAGATGGAAAAGCTTCTTCTTTTACTTTGTGGGAGGGAAGTTGCTTTTGAAAAGCACCATTCGTCGTCATCTCTATTTCTAATCTGATCATGTCCTCCTCTTCTCATATCCCCTCTGTGTCACCTTTACTCTAATCTTCATCCGTTGTTCATCACACCTGCCAGCTGTCCATCCTTCTCTGCTCTTGGCCTTCCTCACACGCCCCCACCCCTCTTTCTCTCATTCCTACTGAGAGAGGCACGCAGTTAATGTGACAACATTGCTGGACCGCTCCAACCAGACTGAAGAACACCACCCTAAGGATCCCATTAGCTCCTACAGCATAAGACACACACACACACACACACACACAGAGAACAGATAGAATCACATACACGCATACTATGCATAGACACTGACCTAATATGTAAACACAAACAATAATACAGTGCTTGAGGCCAGAATGCTGCCCTGAATACATTAGAGAGGGAGTATTATGTTTGTTTTTTTCTGCACGTGTGTGTGTGTGTGTGTGTCTGTGAGTGCCATCTTTTTTTTATTATTATTATTATTTGCTTGCCTGCTTGTGAATTTGTCTTCTTAATAAAATGTGTTATTGTGTGTTGTTTGTGTTTGTCTTTTTATAAACTGTACATCACCGGAGAATTCCTTTACACCATCGACCCGGCAGATGCAGCGGTAGCAACTGTTGCGCTGCTCACTCTTGGCCTTCAGCCCACTCAGAGACAAAAGCAACCACAATATACTGCACGCACACACACGCACGCACACACACACTATATAATTCATATAGTCATAGCCTGAGGGATAGACTGAGGATTAGGGGAGTAGGAGAGGGAAAGAAAGGGATAAGGAGGAGGAGGAGAAGTGAAGTTATTAAAAACACATATGTGTGTGTGTATATATATATATATATATATATATATACACATACATACTGATCTGTCCTCCTCCTTCCTTCATCCTCTCCTCCCCTTCCTCCCCCTCCTCTCTCTTTTCCACGCTGTCTGTCTGAGTCGTGGTGTCAGATCCCTCATCCATATTCAGTGCTGAGGCCATCTGTGTGCCTCCAATATGCATGGACCAGCCTGCTGCAGCCTCACTGCCAAGCTCATAGCCAGCCTGTGTTATTTTGTCATTTTCAGTTAAAGTACATCCCATTTACTTCTGTCCATGCATTCTGCAAAGGATGTCACATTTAATTACTTGTATTTTGTGGCTTTTGTCAAAGCCAGCAGACGGCCTAAAACAAGACGTGACCAAATCTGCAAAGTCACATTATTGGTACAAAGTTTTGTCCACATCTCCCCTCATTCCTGACATCGCCCCGCAGCGTCTTCCTTGGCGTCAAAGAAATGTTTTTGGTCGAGTGAGAAGTTGCTGCAGACACAGTGAAATTACAACAACCAAGTGGAGAGAATATGACACATTGTTAACAGGAATGATGTCCTGTGGTCGATTTTGAAGCTGGTTGTGTCACCGTGCGAGAAATAAGAGAATCAAATGGTTCCAGCTCATCTAATGAGTGATCTAGAGACTGCAACAGCCAGTTTTATATCGCTTTATATTGAACCAGTACAATGGCCTGCCTTCACTCTCTACCATGTCATCAGACAATAAAGACACACACACACAAGCGCACAGTAGCAGAACAGATGCTTAAGTGCAGTGCCTCATGGGAATATGTCTGCTATTTCCTAAAAAATCTGGAGGTGATAGCAATTCCTTTCTTCTTCCATCACTATTGTCTCCTCCATCATCACGGCTTCCCATTTGTGGTTTCCAGTTCTCACGCTGGAAAACTCTTTTCATGCCCTCCAACTTTCACTCTGTCCTTTTTTAACTCCCTCTCTCATTTATCCCTCGATCTTCTCTCTGTCTCTGTGCCAGTTCATCATGTACCCACTCTTCTTGTTATGAAGCCAATTAGTGTAACCGAAATAGTTTCCATGGCGACAGAGGTGCTAATAATAACAGACACCCCCACAGCAAGGGCTCGTGAAGAACAAGAGCGCGCGCGCACACACACACATACATACACATCGACATCCAGTGAAGACATATATAACAACTAAGAAGGACAAGACTGTGACTAATTCAATGCATTGTACATGTGCATAATTTAATCTTGTATATGTGTTTGTGTGACTGTAGTAATATGACATAAATAGTCACTTTGATCTCTAATGCTAAAGTTGACTTCTGGCTCAAAATGTGAATAAATTCTCACAGCCTATATTTAATTCAGTTATAAAAATGGATTGACACTGTTTTTAAGGCTGCAACACATCAAGGTGCAACTACTGTCTTATGTCCACGATGCTGATTTACTGTGGTTTTATTGACTACATTTTAGGGCTGCAACTAACAATTTTCAGAATCGATTACCAAAATAGTTACTGATATATTTGTTTTTATCCGTGCCATATTTCTAATTCTGATTCAGTGGTTCTGTTATTCAACATCTAAGTCGTCTAAGTCCTGACGTGTGGACGAGTCCATACATTTATCTTATTTTTAGTTTTATTTTATGGCTCATTAAGTTTTGCGATGTCTGTGCTAACAATAAGACATTTGGCAAAGGATGCCCCGTGTCTTAAAACTGTCAGTGTTATGACTACCGTTCTGAGGGATCTATTCACAGACGGACAGCGCTGAGCGGATCTGTTCACACCTGTCATTAAAATCATCCTGCATGCGTCTCCCGTGACTGCATCTCATGTACTCACATTATATGCAAATCCACGAGCACGCCATTGCTGTACGTGTGAGCGGAACCACCCCGACTGTGACACAGTGTCACCGTGTGTGTTTGTGTGTGAGTTAATTCCACAGTGTGTGTCTGTGAGTTGGCACAGGTAGAGAGAGCAGAGTCAGAGGTAAGTAAGTGTAAGTCAATACACTCTACTCAAATGTGGATGGATTTCTCATGGATTTTATTCATATTTACCCCAGATCAGTGCACTTGGATGCACCCACACCTGCTTTTAGAGCTGTTCACTTCCCTCAGGATGGAAGCAGGAATGTAGCAGGTGTGAACGGGGTCGATGCCCGACACATTCTGATTCCTGAGGCCTTGTTGACCACCAACTCCAGACTAAGTCTCACAGTACAAACTGAATCTGATGTCTGAGTAGCGTCATCTTTTCTTCCTATTATAGAAAATGAATAGTGTGAATTATAAAATAAATGAATGAAGAGTTAAACTGTTGTCCATTTGACTAAAGCAAACTATGCCAAAAGCATACAGGTGAACACCAGACAGCCATCTGTCAGCATGGTGTTTAATTTTTCCCCCCCAACTCAAATTACTGATAAGACTGTTTTGGAAAGTCTACCAGCCGGACTCAATTTTAAAAGCAGATGCAATTTTTGTAATTTCCACTGTCTTCCTGATTCTATTTTTCATTTAAAATACAAGTGTAGGGCACAACACCACGCTCTTGTTCAACACTGAACGCAATGAGAGGTTGATAACAAGTATGTTTGTGTTCAGCTCAGGGCCCTTTTATTTCAGAGCTATTTCTAGCATGGAGATCTGAACTGCTTTAAAAGCTATTGATCAAAAAAAACAAACAAGTCACCCTGACCTTAGAGCTAGATCTAAAGGTTGCAGCTTATTAAATTGCTGAGGCGATTGCTAAGATTTTCCAACCTAAGTCTTCAAACCAATTTGTTTTCCAAACAAAGGTTAGCTGTGCTCCTGTTATTATTAGAAGCTGGGCACTCATCACGTCGACTGTACACAACCACCACCTTATTTCCATACAACAAATCCATGACAGGATTCTTAATGAACTCTTAATTGAAACTGATTGAAAATTAATTCCTAATTTAGCAAGAAACACGGGTCCTATTATCACGGCCGTGTGCCAGTTACCACGATGTTATAATAGAGTTTGTAGAAATCTGTAGAAAAATGACCACTGACTAGACTTGTTCAACATCCACAGTCCATCACAGGATCACATCTTTTAGAACTGTGGACTACACACTTCTAAAAGATGTGACCCTGTGATGGACTGTCGAACTGTCCAGGGCGTACTCCGCCTATCGCCTGATGTCAGCTGAGATTGGCACAGCGCCCCCCTGCGACCCTCATGGATGGATGTAGCTTGTTTGGAGGTGCAATATGCAACTTAAGCATTTTGGTTGTAGAGAACATTTCTTTAGGGGAGAAATGTTCTCTTTTTTAGGTTTTACGACTCCAGGGTCGTGACTGCTTTTTAATTGTGTGTGTGTGTCTGCATGTGAATGTGAGATGGTTTGCAGGTGTGCATGTTTGAGTGAATGATGATGTGTGTGTGTGTGTGTGTGTGTGTGTGTGTGAGAGAGAGAGAGTCTCGTGGATCCTGGGAGCTGAGTGGTCCTGCACAGGAGGCCTGATCATCCCAGTAGTGGACTTCCTTGATCCACTCACAGTCTGCCAATGACTGCCAGCAGACACTTTGAACTAGTTTTTAATAAACCTTTAAAAGGGTTGATTTAGTGTGTTGCTGGTGGTTTCTTGGGAGTTGGGAAGAGGGAGTCTCCTTATTCATGTTGCGATCAGGTTTTCCCCTAAGCCTGGTCGTAACATCTATTTATAATTCAAACTAGCTTGTTCCTTACTTTTCAAAAACACTATGCTGCTTTTTAAAAAAATATTATGTTATTATTATAGCTACTTGTTGCATCATTTCAGCATCTCTGCTGGCGGGCATTGATATGAGCTATAAATCTATGTCAAAAAAAGAATCAAAAACAGAGGCCTCTTTGGAGATTCAATGAAATTAATAAGCCTTTTCACATGGGGTCAGTGTTTTATTGAGGACAGGTCACATTTTGCCCAGAGGCATCACATGGTTCTTCACTTCCAACAATATGATAGTGCAGCCGCTGTAGTGACACTTTGAGGAAATTAGTCCCTTAATGGCTCTGTAGCAACTGGAGCTCAGGCCCAAAGCAAAAACAGCTTTACTACAACTATAATAAAGTACTGTATTCCAAACTGATTTCACTGAGACTAAAACTATAGCTGCTTCACCAGTGCCCACAGAGTCAAAGACATTTAAACGCATGCCACTTCATTTCTGCTGCTAGGAAAAGCTCAATCCAAACCATAACCAAAGACGTAGTTTGATGACATTGGGAAGCAGCGTGGAATCATGGGAATTGTTGTCTTCACCACCACGACCAAAGAAAAACAATCAGCAGATGACGTCATGAAATGGCAACCAAAAACAGGTGGTGTGTTACTTAGAATAGAATTTCTATGAATTTAAAGAGAAATTTAAATTCATTTATGTATACTTACTACTCAACAAAATTTGTGAACATTTGTCCTGCATTTATTAGAATTATTAGAATCATCCAATATCTGGCAACACCCAATGAAATAAATGGGATTTTTTTTCTCCGATTTCATTTCAGTCATGAATATCTAGGTATTTTGAATCATGCTTTCTGAGGTGTGTTTATTTACTTACAGCTGCTGCTGGTTTGGCACAAGTGCATTTGATTATAATTTCTGCCCACACAGTTGTATGTGGATTGACATTTACATATGTGTTCAGTGTTTCCACAATGTGTCTCTACTCTACTCTCTATCTAAATGTGCCTCATCAATGTGTTGAATAGCATTAGCACCTGTACTTTCATGTGGTAATGTTCTTTTTCAATTCTAACCTGAGCAACAAAAACTCATTTCAATGCAGGTGTTAACAGACCTCGGGATGTCACGTGACTCCGTTTGTTTACACGGCCATGGTGGCAGGAAGAGCCTCTGTGTCAATGCTAGTTTCAAGTCGTCAGAGTTCATTTGTGTTAGATTTTGAAGCTGATATGATCATTACAGCAGAAAATGAAGGTAACTGTTTTGGGATACTGGGAAACAACATCTTCATCTTCCATACAAGGATTTGAAGAGCATGCAGCTTCCTAACAAAATGACACTGTCTTTGTTCCAATGATGGGATCGTGTGGTGTCAGCCATCAGATCTTTAGAGGCCAAAATACTCTATGGTTTCAAATATAGTTAGCGCTGCGTCCAAACAAACTGCAGCTGTGATCAGTTTGAATTCATGTTGGTTTACAATGGATTCAATAGGTGACAAAACTTTTCCAAAACTACTTCCACAGTCCACAATACTTCTCAATCAGAATTCTTAGTATGTTTCGCAGTTTTACAAAACTGATGCTTCAAAGAAGGCTGTATTGATTTGGCCCAAATTTCATAAAAGCACAAAAATTTCTTTAACTGGATCAAGAGTCTTTGCCTTGAAAGTGTTTATTCTGCACATAGGCCCTGAGCTGTGTGTGAAAGTCTTCAGGGTGAATGTATCCTGTGTTTTTCAATTTAACTTCAGTTCAGTTTCATTTGTATAGCGTCAAATCACAACACACATTTTTCCCTTCCTCTTTTCTGCTCCTATCCTTAAAAGCTGTCCTCACCTTCTGTCACTTCCTCCACTGACTGCTTTTAACCTTCCTTTTGATAATCTTTTATTTGTAGTTTCATTTCATTCGTGTTGAAGTTAATTTGTTGGTGAAAGAAAAGAATGAGACACTCAGTGAAGGAGAGGCTTGTGCTGCCTTCCTGAAAGGCTTTTTGCCCCTGGACGAGTCATGCGGCTCAAAGTGTGAGAGTCAAAAGACTCACACATGAATGCACAGGCTGTTTGTTTTTTACTTTTCTTTTTTTAACCACCTGACACTACACTGATGTGATTCTCTGCACATCGAATCTTGTTCCTTTAACTATGCTAGTAACCACTAAAACAAATGAGGTGTAATGCAGTTCAAGGTCAAATTCCAAGGTCAATGTGCATAGTCCAGCAGTGTTGACTAACAGTTGATTTTTAAAGGCTGATAGAATAAGGATAGTTGGAGGCATTTAAAAGACAATTAATCAGCCTCAGCTACATTTCAGTCATCTCAGTTCCCAGTTTCAGGAAACTTAATCATTTTTGTTACTTTTTAAAGAGACATATTCTAAGAGCACTGAAGGCAAACATTCAAACGTAACGACATCTCTGAGCTCAACTTCAATGTTATTATTATCCTGGTGAAAATGTGATCTGCAGCAATAAAAAAATGGGTCAACAAAAATAGAAGATGCTAACTTATCACTATTATCACTTATTAACAAAGTATAGTTTCCTTGAATGCATCTTCAGCTCTGAGTCCAACACACCGTGGACTCCACATTACCTCGAGCTCTACTTCTCATGCACAGATCCAGCTGCAGTCTGCCTCGTTCTGTTTCACGGAGTCTTATTATTATTGTTGTTTTATTATCAAACATCAGGAGAAAATCACATCATAGAGTAGATACACATTGCAGTGGCAAGCGTAAACTTAATTCCAAAGCCACCAAAAGTGGTTAGCTGTAGGCAGGTTCATATGGGCTTGACTGTTTCAATTCCTCAATCACCAAAGGAAGAGTCATGTAAAGGGTGTGCACATCTATTTCCACTTGGCCTATTTCCATCCACATATATCCAAGCCTCTCTCAGATCAACAACACATAGGAATATTCCCATGATGTTCCAGGTTGTGAATGACGATTTCTAGATTTAACAGTAACATAACAGTCAAAAAACTAGCACATCTTCTAACGGACACGTCCACTGACACAAATTATTTTCCAGATCAAGGGTCCACAGTACCCTTTATCTAAGAGGTTTTGAATTAACATCAAAAGTCTACAAAGCTTCGTTCCTTTCATTAATATTTATTCAAAGGCTCAAGGCCAACCGTTAACTACTTTAAATGTTCACAAATTACACTGTAGCAAGTAATGCTGCATTAATCATTTCAACTAAGCTCAAACTAAATTAACTCAAAACTGGCTGCCTACACATATTTTCAGCAAAAGTGACCCTTAAATGAATCCACCGACTTCTACTTTGCACCACCATCTCTTCTCTCACACACTCTTCCACTCAAATGCACAAACACACATAACCGCGCCGATCTACTGTGGACAATTCAACTTTCAGAAGAAAATGGAACTTTTCTGAACTCGTACAAAGAACAGCCCTGCACACCTACACACAAGATGACACATTCAGCCTGTCTTTCCACACAAACCGTCCCCTCAGCATATATGAGCGGTATCTGAGGCCGCACATGTGCATGTACAGAAAGAAGAGTGAGTGGGCGCAGAACTTTGACATGAGGCGCTGAAAAGAATCTCATCATAAAAAAGTGCTTGCTAACTATGAGAGGAAAAAAAATGAAAAAGGGAGAAGAGAAAGAAAACAGAGACGGGGGATCATGTTTACAGAAATGGCCTCAGTCCGAGGATCAAGCAGACCGTGTATGCATTATGTGTGACTCGCTGTACATTTGAATTATTGAACAACATTTTTCATCACAGCTAAACTATTATGTCATTGTTTCTGCTGCAGCAAAATAACCTACTCAACTTGACAGACACACAAGTCCCTTCTACTGCCACACACACGCACGCACACACACAAAGTCAATTCCAATCACCACCTCTTCTTAATTGAACCCTAGTTTGTTTGCTCGTAAAGTCCAGTTTGTTTGGGGAGGTGTGAATACGCAACCGAACTCTGATGTGCACCAAAGAAGCAAACTCTGGTCCGCCTAAAAACATAGGTCTCGGTTTACTTCTAATGAACCAAATGCAGGAAGCAGACCAAAACGCAGGGCATTGTGGGTAAACACAACCAAAACATATGTATGTGTAGAACGACAGCCGGGAGAAATGGCTGAGCCCACTGTTGCAGCATATATGTGTCGTATGTTTGCATAAAACAATATAAAAAGTTCAGTTACTTCAGTAATTCTTCATGCAGCGCCACCTTAGGAGGCGAGGAGGGGAATATGATATTCTAAAGGTGCAGTATGAAAGCAAACTCTGACTGGCTGAATGTTGAAACCCCCACCTGAACCGAGTCTGGCGAAACTATTAGGTGTGAAAACGACCTAGGTTCTGCCTCATTAGGACCAGGTTTTGATCCACATGGGGACTGTCTATGCCAGAAAAGGTCCTCAAGAGGTAACAAATGCAACAAGATACACTGTCACACCATCTCCATCCCCTCAAGTCTCCACCCTGGACATAGAAATCATCATTTTTGAAAAGATAATCACCTCACTTGACAGATAAAACACAGACCTTCTTAAATTCAAAATTAATTTTGTGGTTGGGAAAAAAAAAAAAAATCACTTCCAGCTTTCATCTGAGCCCAAGGCTGAAAAAACTCCACTGGAGGCGGGCAACAGAGGAATGAAAGTATTCTCTCCATTCTCCACAATTATTCTGACGTCCATTATTCTGGTCTTGATGTGGCCCCACAATTTATGCTTCCTGTTTTTGGATAACATATCTTCACTTCCCTTCGCCCCCACATCGACACATCTAAGTGACAGTTGCCACGGTGATAAACGGCACTGTGGAAGAACAACAACTTGATGGGGGGGATAAAAGGATACACACTGCACAATGTATTTTCATATGTCCTCTCTCTCTTTTCCTTATGCAACATTTTTTTTCTGTGGCGCCGAGTAATCTTACAATATATTTAATATCAATCATCAGTGCTGCTCTCTTTGCCTCTCCCACACTCTTTTATTCTGTCTTTGTCCATCTCTCGGTCTCATCCTGTGCGTGTCCAGGATGTTAATGCTAATGATATAGGAATGGTGTGTGTCGCCTCCATGTGCATGTCTCCATGTGTTTGTTAAATGGCAGAGCCATTTTAATGATTTCTGTATCATGACTGAAGTAGTCTAAAGGCTAATGACGAGACTGCACAGCAGTCCTAGTCATTAAAAGAAGACCACCTCAGTGTGCGAACGCTATAGTTTAATTTTGGCCCAAGGGGGTGCAATGATGACAGAAGGTAAAATATACCACACTACGCACACATGAAATGATGGGGGGATGATGAAAAAAGAACTTAATCATCGGTGAGATCAATCGGAGTTTGAAAAGATTATTGAAAAAGATGTGATGGGTAAGTTGTTGCACAGAAATCTAATGGAAACAGACATTTCATCAATCTGCAATAAATGATGGGCTGCATAAAAATATAAGCCTCTTATTTCCAGTTATCATCACTGCTGTGTCTTGTATGGAGTGATTAAAAATGATGATTATGGAAATTCAACCAGCAATAAAATATGTTTCTTTTGTCATGTGAAGGTCCAAAGTGTAAGAATTTGTAACATCTCATGGTGTGGCTGCAGACTTCAGTCCTCCCCCTTCTTCATCGTGTCAGAGAACTACGGTGGCCTGCACATGTAAACACTCTCTGTAAACACTATTAACTCTCTTTCTTTTCTCCCTTTTCTACATAAAGTCCAGCATCGGGTTTATGTGTACAAAGGGGTTCCTGGTCTGCGTATAGTAGGCTTTGTGCATATTGAAAGGGGATTTACCTACAAAGATTATATCACAAATAAAATTCCAATCATAATATCTTCTTCTTCTTCTAATGCATTACGGCAAACTGTACACTGAGAGATGCAATACTGCCCTCTAGGGCTGAACGAGTAATCGAAATTTTATCAATCCCACAATATGCGCAATATTCTTTAAAGCTAAAACATGTGCCATTTTAGGTTAAATTATTGTCCTGATCTGTACACATCATATTCTACAGACGGATGAAAACATGTCTCCCACAGATCTGCACAAATATCACACAGTAATCATTTTAAATATGTTATTCGAATGAAAATGAGAATAATTATGTCAACATTACCATTCCCTCTGATACTGCAAAACATATCAAAATTGCAGTTTCAGTCAGAATAATCGCAGTTGGACATTTATTCATAATCGTTCAGCCTCTACTGCTCTCCACAGTTCAAAGGTGTTTATGTTCACCACTCTTCTTCCTCTTCTTCTAATACAATCTTCAGTACAGAAGTTCAAATGAATTATAATATCATTTAGAAAAATAAGAAAGATATTTTTCCCCCAAATCATTTAAGGCTTCTTTAAACCTGCAGGAAATATCAGCACTGTGTCTGTCTGCTGTTTGTGTATTCTATGAACCAGAAAGGTCCTGCACATCCAGGTGATTACTCACCGTAGACTCCTTTCACACTGTTTTCACATATCGTTCTGACACAATATTGATTGTAACTATGCAATCATCACATTTGATGTGCTGTTATGATTGGTTTTAGTGTTGGTAGTCATATGTCAGGGCTACAGGTGGAAGACAACAATATTAATCTACAGTGAAAATACCATAAAATATGTAATCCACTTTAAATATTGCATTTTTTTTTTATCTGGTAATATTACAAGCTGTTTTCATCAAGTGACACTAATGCCAAGAAGCTGATGCTCTGGTATGTACAAGATATTTGAAACAAAAACAAAGGCAGACCTCTGGTTATAGACCTGGACGTAGAGTCAATCCACTGACATGAGAGAGTGACTGCACGTCTTAACGTGAGTCTGCATTCCTGTGCATTTCAACAACTCTTTATTATTACCCATATTTCTATCCTGAGGCAGATTTGGCTCAAGCTTTCCTGATCATAAATTCCCCTCAAGCGGCAGTACTCTGGATAGAGCATAACGATGAATTTTCATCTTCGAGGGAAATAATGTGCCGCTGTTTAATTTGATAAGTGTGGAGGTTCTTTCAGGACCTCGGAAATAGTGAATAAATCTTAAGTTAAAAAAAAAAAACTTTCGCATTTATTTCATGAGGCACAATCTGCTTTCATTCTTTTTTTATAATCAGAGATGGGGGAAAAAAAATTTGGAAACTCATTAATGAGCAAATTTCTTTTGAAGATTAGCTCACATCAGAATGGATGCGTTTTGTTACGAGCAAATAAATGCATTAGTTGTGTGAGGATTCCTTTGTTCTTTGTCTTATAGGCTCGCATGTACAGTACTTCACGTGAAGAGTCTCAACTATGAGAGCTCCACTCTCCATCATGAACTGCTGCTTTTCCACTGGATTTTATTAGTGACATCCTCAGTGACACAACACGGAGACAAAAAAAAGACAAATCCACCTCACTCTCCTTCATCCCAAGTGATCTTGTTTTGTGGCTGATCAGAGGCGACACCAGCTGTGACTTTTACACATATTATGGTCCCTGTCCTTTTTGTTATTCTACTGTAGCCTCATGCATATAAATGAATGAGAAAAAACATTCAATGAATTGAATAAACAGGAGAGATTGGCCCAACTGGTAGATAAGATGAGTTTATTTGATCAGCTGCCGGACTCTATGTTAACTGGTTGTGATTAAAGCCTTAAATTGGAATTACTCGATAACTGACTGATGATATATTGCCTGTTTTTTTCCCCTCAGAAAGTTACATTTATTTATTTATTTGTCTTTAACTAAGACAAAGATGCCAAATTTGACTTTTTAAATTTTTTTTTTTTTTTTTAAATTAAGTTAATTTCAATTAAGTTAATTACATTACACCATGGGGCCACACGGTTGGTGTAGTGGTTAGCACTCTTGCCTTTACGGCAACCCGGTCAGAACCAGGACAACTCCTGCATGGAGTTTGCATGTTCTCCCTGTGTGTGTGTGTGTTTTCTCCGGGTTCTCCGGTTTCCTCCCACAGTCCAAAAACATGCAATATGGGGATTAGGTAAATTGGACACTCTAAATTGACCGTAGGTGTGAATGTGAGAGCGAATGGACTGGCGAACTGTCCAGGGTGTACTCCATCCATCGCCCTATGTCAGCTGAGATTGGCGAAGCTGGAGGATAAAGCAGTAGAAGATGGATGAAAGTCACACCATAACCCAATATTTTTATTTCCAGGTTGCTTTGAACAGTTGATCATCAGTGATATTTTTAAACCAACTATATTTGCATTAACAGAATATTTGTTGGCTTCCATGATTTTCAAAACCCACAAAACAACAACAAAAATAAGTCAAGTTACAATAATATAGTTATGTCCACACTCTACCGACAGTTAGAAAAAAACAGTCCTATTATAAATCTCAACTGGATCATTATTCCTTTAGAGGTTTCATTCACCTAAAGACCCATTTACACCTCTGACAGCAGGTGATAAAGCAGCTGTTGTGCCGTTGTGATTGAAATCAACCATTAAACTGCACAAAGCAAACAAAGCTGCATGTACCAATTCCTGTGTTCTCTAAAATTTCTATGGCAGTAAAAAAAAATTAAAAAATATATATAAATAGTGTACCTGTTGTATGAGCTATCCAAGTTTGTCATTAGTGACTTAATGTTGCGGCTCATTGAAAAATAAAACCGGATGTGGAAGGACGCAGAAGACAATAGCTGTTGTGGGAGGCAATAATGGACCTAACATCATTTCCAGCACAGGCGTCAGACTTTAGTGTTAATGTGGACCTCGTCAGACGTGCTGGAATTAAATCATGTGGAACATGATGCTATAAGCAGGCGCTGAGCAAAGAACAAAAAAAAGAAAAGAAAAGGGGTTTATAAAAAGAAAAACTGGCAGTGCATTCATTTTTTCAAAAGGTTTAAAGCACTTGAATGCACCTTAGATGAATGGCTCTACTGGAGGAAGAAAAGTGGAGCAAGGGAAAATGATGGAGAGGATCAAAATGTATGATAGGAGAAGAGAGAGACAGACGAGAATAGGAAACAAAACAGCTGGAGGGAACCGAGAGGGGGTCATATTGAGGATTTAGGGTTGCATTTACAGAAGTTGAATGGATGGGAAGAAACAAAAAAAAAGCGATGTGAAAGTAGAGAAGAAGGAACACGGGCAGAGCGAGTTACATCAACGAAGAAGAAGAGGGAGAATCAAGCAAAACAAAGACAAAGAAAACAAGAAAGTGAGTCAAACAGAGGGACACATTAAATGAGGTGATGGACAATGAGACACAGAAAGGGGGTAGAGACAAGAGGGGGGAAGGGGGGGGTTGTGTCACAGATTGTCCTGATAGATGAGTAATATCAGCCTCATTTTCCCAAAGACATTTCATAACTGAAACACACAAGCGCCAGGTGAATCGCCGTCATAAAAGATTTTAGAGGCACAGAGTGCGGTTACAAGCGATAACATGTCATCTCGCTGCTGTTTGATTCAATAGAACACACACGCTGATTAGCATGCTGTCTTCTGTCTTACAGCATATGTGTGTGTCTGTCTGTGTGTGCATCCTATTTTAACGTATTGGTGTCTTTATGCGTTTGTATCCTCATGGGTTTTCATGTGTGTGTGTGAGTGTGCGTGCGTGCGAGTGTGTGTGTGTGTGTGTGGCGTAGCCCTGCCCAGGTGCCACCCAATTTAAATGCATTTGATCATAGTCACAAATTTGATTTTCTCCGCGTAGTAATGAGGGACTGTAAGAAAATATCATAATAAAACATCATAATGTGATCATGATTATTATATTACAGGACATTTCTGTTTGTTTTGTCTGTGCCCTCCTTTTTATTATGATCTATGTACACAGCAGCTGCCAGCCTGTCTCTCCCTCTCTCTCTCCCCCGCTCTCCCTCTCTCATTTTGTGACTCGCAAATGTCCTTAAGCCCATTCCTCATGGGAGCAATACAATTGCTGGTTTAATCAATGGCCACCTGCCTGTTATTGGCTAATCAATGCCTGGGTAAATATTAAGATTAGCTCTTTGCAAGAGACAGATAATTGACTGTAAAATGCTTGACAGAAGAGTGACGTATGAGTGCATGCTGGGAAAACGACCGAGCGAGTAGCAGATGGAGGGATGGATGGACAGAAACAGAATGAAATGGAAGAAATGACCTTTGATTTAAGAAAACAACACAGATCATGTATGAAAATAACCTTTTTCATCTCTTTACATCTTTGATCACATACACATTCCTGTAGCTTCACACGAGGCCATTCACCTTTAAACCTACACACTTGTAGCTCTTCCAAGATCTCACTCTCCCTAGCATCTTTACACCCTTAGTCTAAACACCTAGCAAGCTTAGTTATTCGCACACAAAGCTGATTCTTAAACCGTCAGACCCAAGGTTGTTCTCACCAGCTGCACAGACAACTCTTGTTCCTCAGAACCATCTTCAACTTGCCTCGGAGCAGTTGTATCATCTTGACTCTCTCTTTGCAAAGATTCAACAATCAACCTTGATCCAACTTTATGTATTCGTCAGACACCTTACGACAATTTTGCCACAACAGTAAATCATTTCTCTTGCACCACAGCCTTGGGCTACAACATACAGCGCTTCTTTAAATCTGAGTTTGCGTGGCATATTTTCACAGTGTCAGTACAATGTGACAACCTTCGGCATTATTGACAAACTTTACAATCTTCTGTTTCTCAGATTTGATGAGAAAGTCAAATGTCACAAGACGCCCAGTCCTGTTTCATCAACAGTGCAACACTTGTGCAAGACGTATCTGTTTGCTGATTAAGGCCTGTGTCGCTCACTTCTTCAGCACAATCACATGACTGCAGTCACTGCTCGCTGTCATTAATAGAAAACCCAACAGACTCTGGAGTTATAACTGCAAAAAGCTGCGGTGCATGAGTTTATTTGAAAAATAAAGGAAATCAGTAACACAGTTTGTTCATAAAGTGGGAAAATGTTGACTGTAGCATTTTAGTCGATCAGGATCCCTATAATTCACACAAAACTATGTAACTATTACACAGATAAAATGTTTTATTTTGCGACTGAATTTCTTCAGTGGTATGGAAGTTAATATCTTCCTATAGAAAAGAAGTAGGTAGACTGATGCATATCTTTTATTTATGTCTTTATTTGATTAATCTTTTAATGCATACCTCGCAAGATTAATTATACAAAAGATTCCACACAAGGTGAAATAATAAATATATTATATAATATTTATTATTATAATAATCACAATGTAATAATAATAATTTTACTTGGTTTGAAATGAGAAAGCAGAAACATTCAGACAGATATCGTGATGTGTCGTAATATTATTGGTATTGTGAACCATGTATCGCGGTATCGTATATCATTCCCTAAAGTAGAGTTTTAGAGTAAGGCAAATATTTTGTCCTCAAACAAGTGTATTATATTTTCCTTTGGATTTGACAACATACACAGAAGAGCAACTATAGCAACACATGTACATACATGTGCAGCAAGACATTTCACTGTGTGAGTGCAACAGAAACGACTGAAACATTCCCTGACTCAATCAAGTTCAGTTAAGATGTCTGATGCAGGGTGACACATAAACACAAAGTGCTCCACCGGTACACAGCAGCAAGGACGCCAGTGATTTGACCACATCATAGAAAGAGTGGAGGAGGATAATACGCACTATACAGTTTCAAAGGCTCTATTGTTTACCTGAGCACTAAGAGTGTAATCTTTTTTATTTACCTGCAGTCATGCTCCAAATTGAACTTTCATCTTGTCTCCTATTTGTTTTGGTTTTTTTCCATCGCTGTGTGCAGAACATTAAAGGCAGTCTTCAACGGGGTATAAGCAAACAGTTTGATATTGATTTAAAATGGATTTTGTGAGATAAATTCACATGTAGACGTTGAATGCTACAAAGGTCTGGACTTCATTTGTATTCAGTTCTCCACTTTGCTTCAGCTTAAGAAATGGCCGTCCTAAAAGGAACAATTATTTTTCCAGTAAAAATGGTTTCTCTCTCAGCTGAGCTTCAAAAACGCTGAAGGCACGTGTTCTTTATTTAACAACAGTGTGATTGCTCAAACTAAATAATGTAAATGGAATTAATAATGACTTTAGCTTACGTTTATTGAACTTGTTATGTCATTTTGAGTCAAATGAACTCCTATAACTGCTGCTGATAAGCCTGCAAGAGAAGTTTAATACACTGAAAAAGGTTCAAATGTTTTTGATGTGTTACAACATACAGTCTCCACTGCTGTTATATTTGTTTGTGGCTATAAAATAACTGACTGATCTTGTTTTGCATGCCAGGACAAGACTAGATTATTTCTATGCCATGAGGGCATTACGGTACAGTTATAATATAATGTGATAGTATTATTATTATTAGTGATAGTGTAACCTGTGTATACTGATGAATAAAAGCATATGTTTAAATGGAAGTTGCAGAAACACTGGCTAATTCCATCAAAAGAATCACATAGGATGTAATAAAGCTGCTGTAGAAGTTGATGACAGTTTTGTGAGATATTTGATTTCCATATCTTTAGTTTTCTATTTAATTTGTGAAAGATCTGGGGGAAAAAAAGTTTCCTTTGTTTTTGTTTCTCTGCAGGCAGCCCATTGGCCATGTTTACTGGATTTCATTTCATCATTTATTTCTCATTTGATACAACAGCCCTGAGGAAGCATTTAGTTGAATGGAATTGTTGATGTAAAAATGGCATGAGTGCAAAGAAAGAAATCCTTTTTTCAGCTTGTTTCCTCCACAGGGTCAAATAGGATTAGCCAATACTGGTTTAATTTCAATTTAAGTTAATAAAAATATATATCATTAAAATACTATATTGGTGAAATGAGTGTGAATACAGTGTGTACTGTTTTTGAACCTGTAGCGGTTCACTTACACATAATGCGGTGGAGGCATCAGCTGAATGCTGCTCCTTCAGTTTGGATGGGATGGTATCAACAAGTGTTGCCATGTGGTGCTTTGGATTCATAGTTCATCATAGTTCTGATTTGCTCACGTTGAAACATTTTCAATTAACTTTTACGCTCACATAACACACCGTAGATCTATCACCAAAAATCCGGTTTGACTGAACATTACAGGATGTGCGATTCCTTCACACATCTCTAGATCCTCCGCCAGAACCCACACACAAAAACATTATTTACTATTGCTTTATTATTAGCCACACAGGGCTGAACACTCACTGGCTGCCTATCTATGATGCCCCACTTGCTGTCTCACTCTGTTGGGGCTAAAAGTTAATCTAATAGTCAGATTTTTCAGATGTGTTGATGTTGTAACTGTCTGCTCAGGAGGACAGTTTACCTTGTGTCCTTTTTTATTTCCATGGTAACTTGCTTTTATTATTTTCTGCTGGGCAGATAGGGCATTTACAGTGGATCTAAGGTTAGGATCCTGGTATAATTCCACGCACATGACGCACATGGCACAGTGTCAACTGTGACTCCACAGTTGACACTGTGGATTCCTTTCGCTTCCTGGGAACTATCATCACCCAGGACCTCAAGTGGGAGCTGAACATCAGCTCTCTCATCAAAAAAGCCCAGCAGAGGATGTACTTCCTGCGGCAGCTGAAGAAATTCAACCTGCCAAAGACAATGATGGTGCACTTCTACTCCTCCATCATTGAGTCCATCCTCACCTCCTCCATCACCATTTGGTACGCTGCTGCCACGGCCAAGGACAAGGGCAGACTGCAGCGTGTCATTCGGTCTGCAGAGAAGGTGATCGGCTGCAATCTTCCATCTCTCCAGGACCTGTTCGCCTCCAGAACTCTGAGGCGTGCAGGAAAGATTATGGCTGATCCCTCCCACCCCGGACAGAAACTCTTTGAGTCACTCCCCTCTGGCAGGAGGCTGCGGTCCATCAGGACCAGAACCTCACGCCACAAGAACAGTTTTTTCCCGTCTGCTACTAGCCTTATCAACAAGGCCCGGAGACCCCCCCGACACTCTGACTCCTCACACTCCTCCTCTGCCTCTACATGTCACATTATCATTACATCCTTTTTATGCGTTATATTAACGTCATTACTGTGTTCATTACTGTGAACTTTGCACTTTGCACTGTTACTCACTTCTGCCCAGTCATACTGCTCTTTACTGCTCTTTCTGTAGTGCTCTTTTTCATCTTTAATAACATTTATATACTGTGTATATATACGTTTACTGTTCACTTTAGAAAATTTTGTATGCTTGTTATGCGCCAATGACACCAGAACAAATTCCTTGTATGTGCAAATCGTACTTGGCAATAAAGCTCTTCTGATTCTGATTCTGATTCTGATGTGCTGAAGTGAACGTGGTATACTCGCACGTCAGGGCCCTGTAGTATCCCACTTCACCATCGGGGGCCGTACAAGTCTGGACGCAGGGAATAGGACACATTCCTACCAAAGAAGAAGAGAACAATGCTTCAGCTTCCTTTAGAAACGTCTGGTTCGAGCGGCACAGCTGACAAGCCCGTCAGGGTGTCAGACGGTATTAGGGTCACCAGGTCGAGGCTCGGATGACTTTCCTTGGCGACTTCAGACACTTTGATGAGCTTCTAGTCTGTATACTTTGACCTTTAAACTTTCTTCCTAAAGTTCAAATGGAAGTCAGAATTTTGGATAAAACATGACAGCCCTACTGCACCGCCCACACAGAGCTCTCGGGCAACATTGTTCTCCGTGTTGCTGCTGTTGTTATTTGGCACCCAACGGTTCACATGGTGGATATCACATCGACATCACTTTAGCAACAATAGCAATTCTTCCAGGCAAGGGTGTAATGGGCGCACATGTGAGTGCAGCCTAAATGTCTACAGTTGTAGAGCTGGAAAGTCTGATAAAAATGTATCCCACAAGCAGCCAAGGATCCAAGAAAGGAAACAAATTGAAAAGACAATGCAGGCATGAACATCACTCTGATGTTTGGCTGCACTGAAGCAGCACTGAATGACACACACTGTTCTACGCCTGTCGAGCGCTTCAACAGTTACACACTCTGACGTGGATAACAGCTTAGCCCCTGAAACATGACATGACAAGTCTCTTCAGAGGGCAGATTGTGATTATGAGAAATATGAGTCAAGATGTCTGAACAAAAAACGTGGCGGCGGAATGAAGATTACATTAAGATTAAGCATGGACTGCATGACAAAGAAAAACAATGAGAGGAAAGGAGTGGAACAGAATTGAAAAAGACTTCAACAGGAACAAATGCGATCCAGTTTAAATCAGGGTGAATGAAGTGTGGGTTGGCCACAGGTTAAAGAATGTCTCATCAGTCATTCTTTGTCAATTCTGGCTTTGTTACAGCACTTTTAATGGGTCATTATCATTTTCAGATTATAGCTCTTGATCTATCTAATCACTTTTTTGCTTTAATGATACACTTGCAATCTTTTGCTCAGATGATTTGGCCCTGAAGAGTTTGTGTTAGCTTGTCCCCATGTTGTTGTTGTCGAAAACAAAGTGTCAGAGTGATGCTAATTGCAAAACCACTTTAAAGCTGACAAAAGCAGTTCATTAGCATTTGGTGTAAAATGGTATACTTCAAAGTTAAAATACTTATTTTGTCTTCTCCCTGACTGAACTTTGACGGAATTGCTTTACCGGCCATGTTTTATTTACATAACAAGACTCGAGCAGCAGCAAAAAAAAACAGGGAATCTGGCAGAAGCAGAAATTAAATTAGTCTCTTTTTTACTACTGGCAGGAATGTAAAAATCAAAACAGATGAAAAATAAATAAATAAATAAACCCAAAGGAGAGACAAATAAAACAAGCTGCAACTTCAAATTGTGGCTACAATATAAGACAAATACACGCAGACATCAGTTCAACTACTGTATACTTTAACTCACACTTTTTATGTCAGTACTTTATAACAAACTTTAACATTAGAGGCGGAAAATCCCAATGATTAACAAATTAATAAAATAATTCAACTGATTCAAGTGTGTTAAATGTGTAAGCATAACAAATACGAATAATCTTACTATTATTTTATTATTTACTTGACGGACTGAGAGGTTTATTTATATTCGACATGCACCTATCACAGACGAAGTGGTTCAGTTTCACAAATTGTTCAAACAAATGTCTCCTGTCATCACGGGTACAGCTATGACAACCGTCATTAACCTCTGCATCATTGCTGTATCGTTGACAGCGGATTCACTTCATGCACTGACTCGCAATCACATCCCTTTATGATGACGGTGCAGCATGAACTCACAGTCACTTAAATGCAGCTGAAATCCTGCGGTTGTTGCCTCAACGCGCTCTGTGTCAGGCTGCTGTGCGAAAACGTCCCATTAAAACTCTGACAAACTGTCACTGTGTGTGTGTGTTTGTGTGTGTGTGTGTGCAAGTGCGTGTGTGTGTGTGTGTGTGTGTGCGTGTTGCGCTCTGACACAGAGGGAGGTCCACTTTTTCCCTCCGTGACATTTCACTGATGACGACTGTGACAAAGCTCCACGCCCACAATATCAGACAAATCATCCTACTGAAAAATCAGGCCTGGAAAACGGATGAGTCATGTGCAAAAAGTGACAATGACATGGCGTTGTCACATTTCCACTTAGTGTATTTTTTCTTATGAATATATGTGAGGAAGAGGAGGATGATTTATTATTTTATTGGGAATAAATCTGCGTCCTGTGAGAAGTCCGTAGCTGACTTTGCTCGACCTATTTACACCACTGTATTTTAACATTGGTGATAATGGTGTTACTTTGAGAGCTCAATATTTCCTCAGGTGGTATTTCTCACTGGCCTAAACAGAAGCACATCATTTGTGCATTACTGGTTGATTGTAGTCTTAATAATGCTATTCAAATGTTCTGCCTCAATTGCAGTATTTATTAGTTATTTCAGTTATTATAAATTAAAAAGTGTCAAAGATGAGGAGTCTGGTTGTATCTAATGAAAATTTCCTCAGTCTGACAGTCGGAGAGTGGAATGCTGCTGGTGCTGAAAGTGAAGTGATTAATTATCTTAATTAATTATGCTACAACCTCCTTCTTTGAATTATATATTTCTCAATTATATTATTTATATTCATGAAGCAGTGTGTGTGAAGACTGCATCAGGTTCAAGTGTGAACATGCATGATTTTATACTGTAGTTGTAGCAGCCAGATGGCAGGGTTTTTGATAGCTTTGTGTGCAAAATACAGTTGATTTTTCACACCGACTGTCCATAGAGACGTTGAAGCTCCTATTTCCTTTTCAGTTAACCATCGCTTTCTCCACGGGGATTTCTAAAAGCCACTCACGTCTTCATGTATCCCTCTTGCTACAGCTGAGCTTTTAAAGTAAAAGGTACCTATGCCTAAGGGATGCTGACCTCTGTGCCTATGGAAAATTTTAAGTGTAAGTTTTAGTATGTGAATGTGTAGGTGCAGGGCAGAGTGTGTGTGTGCGTGTGCACGTGTGCAAATGGAGAGAGATCGATCTCCATTATTGGTGTGAATTAGATCAATAAGGGACTCAGTGAACCACTACCTAAAAAGACAAATGTAAAGTTCATGTGTTCAAAAAGTACTGAAGAGAGGCACAGTGCAACAGTACTCTGTGGAAATGAAGCCTTGTACACACACACACACACACACCTGCATGAACGGACACAAACCAAGTGTGAGAGTCACAGAAAAAAGGACACGCCCCTCTCTTTTCGTTCAGTTCCTCGGGGAAATCACATACTGACACCTCTTCCCTTGCTGTTCTTTCACCCACTTCCTTAGCTCTTTTCTTTCTTCTCTGCCTTTTATTCAACCCTCTATTCAAGTCTGCCTTCAGTGCTGCTCTATTAGCACAATGGAAGGACAAAAAAAATAGCATTAATACACACAAACAACCCCCCTAAAACTGGATATCTATCTATCTATCTATCTATCTATCTATCTATCTATCTATCTTTTTATAACTCATGTTGCCTCTGCACTTGTGTCCTTATCTAACTTGGCCTCGCTTATGCTCAGCTACTGCAGTGATGCCAGATGAAGAGAAAATCATCTACTCTTTTTGTAAAAGGAGCGTGGGCAGGCCACCCACCTTAGGTTTTATTTTATACGTTGGCTTCAAAAACTGCGAAGAAATGTTCCAAATTTTCCTTTCAAGCCAAATGTGAAAAAAAGGGTGTTCCCTTGAAAGATATACAGCATGTTTTTGTACACGTTAGGGGAGAAGATTAACCAATACACTGGTAATTGGTTATCCATTTTTTTATTACTGTAGTAATGTAGTGTAGTGTAGTGTAGTGTTGCGTTATATTTCTTTACATTACTACATCACGAAATGAAAAAGATGTCTCTATTGTTTTGTTTTGATTTTATAGGAATTGGTGTGTCAGACAGACTTTTGACTTTAGGTTTATAAAATGAACAAAAACTTTTGCCTCACTGTCCCTTAATCGTATTGCGGTCTAAGAGAGAGCTGTACACCCCAGTGTAAACGTGTAAATCATAATCAAACTCAATTTACTTTAACATTTATACGGTTGTTGGGTCCATTGTCTCCTAGTTGTGTGTGAGGCTACACCACATTTTATCATAATGAAATGATGCATTGTGCATTGTTAAAAATACCAGTGCTTATATGGCTGATGTACCTGGCTCCGCTAGTCTACATGACGATGTATCTTTGGGCAAGACACTAAACCCCATGTTGCTCCTGACAGTTGTGTGAATGAGTATGAAATGTGCTGCACATAGATGCTCAGTGTGGAAGAGTGAGTGAATGGGTGTGAATGGGCGAATGGTTAAACTGTAGTGTACGGCAGCAAGACAACAATAGGGTATAAACCGTTTACAGCTGTACAGGACATTTTCTGCACTGAATAATTGTCAACATTGGAATTCAAACAGACCACAACTTATCCTTGCCAGGCAAACTAAATTCATCCTTTTGAACCTATACAGGCAAGTTTGATGTTAAAAAACATCTTAACTTTGGATACATGATCACTTTAACAAACAGTTGCTTTCTGCCCACTCAAGGTTAACGATGACTCATATGTTTTTTTTCTGTTTAGCTCGAAGCTGTGAATGTGACTTTTAGTCCAACAAAACCACCTCATGATTGCATTATTACATTGTTGCTCTGGCTGAATTAGCACATAACAGACATGATTTGACTGTAAAGTAGGCTGAACAATACATTAATAGATACTTTCTCCATCTTTTTTTCCACTAACCTTTGAATAATTCTGGAAATGTCACATTTCTCCAAAATAACGTGAAGTTGCATAATCACGCTGTACTGTGTGTCTGTGCTGCAAGAAGTGGCAAGTCACATCATGCACATCATGCACACAATGCACTCATTCAAATCATGGCGGCAATAAATCCAAGCATCTGGACAAAATGTATGTATGTGCATAGTGTCGTGAGCTTCTAATCTTCAGCCAACTTCAGGTTTATTAAGCACATACTCTTATAACCAGACCTGATGTTCAATATAAAACAGCCATAACTTACGATAAGACACAAACTAGGCGCCTTTCAAGGTTCCTTCCCTAGATACCAAGGCGTCAGGCATCTGGACCTGATATTCAATCTCAAGTCTTATTAACTATATGTATCAGACCTGGCACGATGCTCGCCAGAATCTGCCATGATGCCTCACTCTTCAGATTTCAGGCATTGTCTAAGTTTCCAGCATTGGTCGTCTCACCTGATAATCAAAACTCTCCAAAACACCACACACCAACATTAAACATTTAAGAAGATAGTTCCTACAAGAGCCAGTGTGGTCAAAACATAGCCGTATATAAAAAGTGTCTAAGAAGTGCTAGTAAGTAAAAAAAGGGAGGCCAACTAGGAAGTAAAAACACATTATAGCCACCAGGGGGCAACTTCACTGGCTGCAAAAACAACTGTGTTTGAATGAAAATCTATTGGGGAAATTTGCTTACTTCTCACTTGATTTATACAAATCGGTAAACATTTTCCTGAGGAGTCAATGGTCTCAATTGTTAGTATGAGGTATCTTTCAGTGGAACGAGTTGTCAATTTTGAAAATTATGTTCGCATTTAGAGGAAAATACAGGATAAAGTTGAGAGGACACCAGTGTGTTTGACAGCTTGAACAATACAACAGACTCCTGTTTGCCAGTGATGTCTGTGAACTTCTGTTTTCTCGGATGACGTCAACACCGGTTGCCACTTTAATCCAACAGACACAGTAGGCCATGTTCACAGATTTCAAACCAGCATTTACAAGAATTCACCATGAGGACTGCAGAGACAGCAGATGCACAGCAAATTGGAGGAAAGTTTGTGAAAGAAACTACATTTTCTGTTAGTCAGACAGGAATATGGAACATGGGATGTGGACAGGAGTATCTGCAGTAGGTAGTGAACCCCATTATATTGCATTGCATAAAGAAAAGAGTGTGTGAACCTCAACACACAAGCAAGATTGCCAAAAAAAAAAACTGAATGCTGCCTTTCAGTGTCTGCGAGTTCCTGTGCTCTCCTGCCTTGTTTTGAATTGCATTAACTTGCTAAACTGACTGTGAATATGTCATAATTATTAGCTGTCTGAGGGAATGTGTGTGAAGAAATGAGGAGCATTTGTTTAGTTCAGCAAGTCAGCAGGTGGCCTACACACATATTTACCTGCAGATAAGTGCATGCAGGAGAGGGGTCTGTGTGTGTGTGTGCGCAAACACACTCAATATCCTGCAGGGATGCATTTGAGATAAAAATTCAGCAACACTGAATAATACAGTCAATTTATCAAAGGAAAAAAACAGCTGACACACACACTCACAAACACATAGAGTATATATTCAGCACTCCTAGGTGTTGCTGTGTAGGTAAGGTGCCCTTGTGTTGGTGGTCATTTATCAGAAAACATGATTCAAAGTGTCATGGCAGGCGAAGCCCACTGGTCTTCCCTACAGCATGTAGAAGCACACTGCTGTGCCCCTGTATTATAAAACACTTTCTCCCCTATGTTTGGATTTCCATCATTCGTTCATGTGTGACCAGCAACAGGAACATATATTTAAGTACAATATGGAGTTTATGATTGTAAAAAAAGAGAGGTTTTGGGTGACATTTACTGTCACATGATGACATCAAACATCGTCATACAATGACACTAAGAGAGTAGGAGGCATCAGGAGGGTTGCTATTGCCGGTCAAAATAAAATGTTGTACCCCATCATGGCAAGCGTAGATTAATCATAGCTGTTGTCAGTTTTGTCACAGGATGATTGTCAGGCACCAGCACAACCCATGTTTTTCAGCATTTTCACTTTAACATGGAACTTTCACACAGTCACCTGAATCAGTGCAATCTTGGTCAACTAATATGTTTTACAGAGGGAAGTTCTGTGAGGTTCATTATGAAGCAAATCCTGTTGTTCTACTCTACAACAAAGCTTAAGGCAGAGGTCTCAAACTCACGGCCCACGGGCCACATGGTGCCTCCCCGTCAATTTCATGCGTCCAGCCAATTAATATCAAGTTATATCGTTATTTGTGTATGTGTTTGTTTTAATATATTGAAATTCTGTGAAATATTATTATAAATATTATTATTTCAATGTCTTTTTCTCAAAAAGTTTGACATTTTGGCCTCCAGGTCATTTCAGATTGAGAGCTCTGGTTTCAGGTTTTATAATGTCAGCATGAGAGCTGATATCTCCTGACTTTAGTGGTCAACAGGATATAAAGGAATGACGCATCATGGACTGTCAGATGCGTCCGTCTGTTTTGTCAGAGCTGTGGGATCTGCACCATTTGGATGCGTAGAGGAGGGTTTGTTTTTGTCATGCCTAGCACAGGTGGGTGGAATTTTAATGGCTGGTCTGCGCTCAACAGGAACAAAGAGGAGTGCCAAATGAGCCACGCCTGAATTTGAAGAAGAAATGTACACAAGAGATGTGTGTAAGCACTTCCTGTGGAAAAAGGTGTTTGGTGGGCGTTTACCCATGTGCACTTACAACCAACTCACATTCATCCATATCCAGTCATAAGTTTGTATTTAAAAGTCACAAAGTAGACAATGAACCCTAAACCTAAGAGCTTGACGAAGATATTTTGTATACACCTACTCAAGAGAGCTGCATAACTGTTCTAAATATAAGTTATTTGTGTTTTTTGAGGAATTTATATATCCAGAATTACATGAGCAGATTTTTGGTTTCAAAAGTGACTGAGGTGATTTTATGGGCAAACACAGGATATCAAATATTGCCCTTTCATCTTGCTGTTGCTACCTTGTCTGGATCCCCTCGATTCCCCCTGCTCCTGCAGGTTTTTGTGGATCATTTTAACAGTTGTCTCAAGGTGTCAAATGAGCTACAATCAATTTCCTCTGTGGTTGCTCCTCCACCACTTCACATCCAATAGTAGTATACTATACCTACACGAAGACTATAGACCTATGCTAGTTCTCTACTTCCATTGGAAATCATCTTTTTCACCCTTTGGCAATAATTGCTTGCCTACAAAGAGCGCCACTGAGTCCCTGAATGCCTCGCTAAATGTGCTGAATATCAAGCTCCGTATTTGCTGCTGTATATCAGAGCCCTAGAGCACGCATTACAGATAAAAGCAGAGTTGATAAGAGATCAATGTTGAAGGTTTCACTCACTACTGGAATGGCCATGTCAGATCTTGAGGCCACAACCATCGCCTTTCCTTATGTCCTTCTGAGATTATGTGGGAGTGGTGGGAGCTGCACTTGTTTATGTCAGCAGAGTCGGCCCGCTTCTACTAGATTGATTTCTTCCTGCTTTTGGGTGGACTTGAAACAAGTTGTACCCAATGCCAAACTAAACTTCAATACAATCATTCTGGACTACAACATTTGTCATTAAGTCTGCAAGTTAAAGGAGTGGTTGTGAAACTGTTGAAACTAAAGGTTATTAAAAAAAAAACAAAAAAAAACAAGCACTCGAGCAAAAGAACTGCCTACATTTGTCTGCTCATCTGCTGTTGTTTTACCCCGTTTGTTTACCTGCTCACATACTCTACAGTAGTGATGCACGGGTTGACCCACGGGGCCAACCCGTGGGTCAAGTACATGGTCCAAGTTCGGACGAGTCGGTCAAAAGACGGCAAAGACAGCACCGTTATAAATAAACTATGAGCGACTTGTTGTCGGTATATTTTCCACCACCTTTCCCTCTCCCTCCCTCCCTCCGTCCCTCTCTCTCATTCACTCACACACATAAACACAGAGAGAGTGAGACTTTCTCTGTTTTCGTTTAGATACACCACCAGCACCAGCATTCAAAATCTTTCTGGAGGGATCACTGCTCTATAAACCATCACCTCTTCATGCTGACAAGGACGACGCTGTGTATTCCAGCAACCAGCAACTCAAACTAGCATACAGTACATTCAGCTCAGCTGCTCATGTGCTGGAAGAAACAGGCTTTTCTGTTCTCATGCAATTAAAAAACATAGTTTGGAATCTTGTGGCCAGGATGTGTAAATAGCCAAGTACGATAGCAATATCAGCACCCAGGACAGTGACTCGTCTTGATAATTGTAGTTCTATAAGAAGATAATTAAAGCCTTAATACACAAATGAAGGATTGCTAAATTTACAGGTCGTCAGTCAGGGTCTTATACATTGGCTTTCCCCGACCCACACATCACTGCTCTAGCTTGTCTAGGAAATAGGGAAATGCTATACATGTGTGGCTTAGCAGACATGCACTCTCTGATGTGTGTAAAATGAATGCATTAGTCTTTACAGATGTACCATTTCCTTTATTTCCCACAAGAAAGCCATCTGCTCATTTTTCTCCAGCAGTGAGGTCAGAGCAGAGAGCCTCTTTTTTTTTGTCCCCAAAGTGAAAATTATGAAACTATCAAGTGCAACCCTAAGTAGGCTAAATGTAAACCATCCAGCAGCACTTTCATGTCATTAAGGTCACTCTATCTGGAACACTGGACTGAGTTTCTGGACACACACAAAATCCCACATACATACACAGGGCAGTGGACTTTGCATGTGTGTGTGTTAAAGCTGTAGTGCGTAACTTTCAAATCTAAACAAATGTCCATTTCATGCTGCACACAGGAAGGATTTGCTTTGTTCTAAGACAGATGGAGGGAACGGCAACATCGAGCTTGTAAAGGTAAACAGCTGCAAAGAGGTCAGAAGAAATTCAAAAGACCTGGTCGTCCGTGCACTGCCAGTGTATACACACAATGCTCCCTCTGTCGGGTCTGATTGTATTGCTTGACAGAGCCTGTGGTCAAATGAAGGTTGCAGGAAACAAAAGGTTTTACTAAATTTCTTTTCATGAAGACCAAACAGAGGCAGAACAGTAACATCACAAAAACAATCACCAAACACACACCTGTCCCCATGTGTTGCTGCTGATTTTTTTTTTAAGATGCACACACTTGTTGATGTCTCACAAGCTGTGCGGCAATAAAAACAATGCATGAGTAAGCATGAAGACTGGAGGACAGCAAACATTCTTTCCAACATCCACACAAACCCTTATGTTTTATATATATATATATATATATATATATATATATATAAAAACGTTTTAAGAAGAACTCGACCACAGAAACACACAAGCACCAGCTCGATTCACTGACAAATTAATCCTCACATCTGTTCAGCTGGAGAATGAGAAGAGATTAACCTGCTGCCTTCATGACTCACACACAGGCCCATTCGAAAACACACACACACACACACACACACACACACACACACACACACACACACACACACACACCACTTTTAATTTAATAATACATAGAACATTTTTTAAAATGCACAGAAACGCAGAAGTAGAACACAAAACACAAAACTTCATCTATCTATCTATCTACCTATCTACCTATCTATCTATCTATCTATCTATCTATCTATCTATCTATCTATCTATCTATCCATCTCTCTCACAGCTCTGGGCAAAGGCAAATGTTTCCTGCATCACCTGCAGGTGGCGCTGCACACACTGCCAACAGCACATCCGCAGTCACACCACACAGACAGTGTTCCTGCACTGGTGACACTTTAGTAATGTTGGACACAGGCTAAGACTGTGTGGAATGCAGCAGGACAAGACTTTCAGCAACAACCTGAAAGGAAATGCGTATATGGAGGGCGAAGTCATTGGGGCATTCACACTGTACCAGCAGATACATACAGTAGACAAACACACGCAAACACACACAGAGTCATCTGTCTACAAATAAAGGTTTAACAAGTATGACAAATATGCTAACACTTCTCTCTTTACCAGAGAACATAGATTTGGGGAATGGAATAACACAGAGTTGATTTATTGTATGATTACACACACACACACACAGAATAAATAACATATAGTGCAAATTTGTTTATGACTGATCTTTGTCCTACAACACATTGACATACATAAATTGATTGGAGTATGCAGTTGTTGTGTTTGAGTATTGTGTGTGTGTGTGTGTATGTGTGTGTGTGTTTGCATCTCTGTGAGTGTATATCTGCTGAGGTAATTGGATCTAAGCAGAACGTGTCGACACTGGCAGCCAATCAAAAAAAAATGTTTTTCCTATTTTGCTGCCAACATTTAATTGCTCCTGCAAAATAAAACACAAACACATACATCAACACAATCGCGTTACTCGCACTGCATGCACAACACACACACACACGCAGCTGCTTGACGAGATGAAGGACAATTCAACAAAGCAGCAGAATGAAATTGTAGATATCTGCTTATGTGTCACAAATACAAACACACACCTTACAGACAAAAACGAGGCTGACTGCACCCAGGACCACCAACAACAAAATACATCAACTCAACTGAAAGATATATACACACACACACACACACACACACACACGAAATGCAACACAGCATGTGATACAGGGCAGTTGTAGCCATGCACTCAGTCACCATTCAAACATAAATGTCACCATCTTTAATTTCCTCTCTTTCATGTTTATGGCTGTTTTATGTTTTATCTTTCCATCTTTTATCGGAGCCCTCACTCTCTCTCTCTCTCTCACACACACACACACACACCCTAAGGCAGGTAGCGAGTATCTCACTGACTGAATCATCAGACAAAGTGAAAGAGCGCTGCAGCAACAGGCGTCTGGACTTACCTCCTCCAGAACAAAGTTCACTCTTAACAAAAACGAGGAAGGTGAGAGAATAACAAGCGACTGAGGGCAAAAGTGTGAGTATGTGACCAAAGCCTAGTCCTAACATGACAGAACCTTATTGTGAGGGTCTGGTTATAGTTAAGGATAAGGTTCGGGTTAGGCTGATGAAATGAGTAGATTTCAAAAGCAGGTAAGTCAATGCTCAGTGCTAAAGTCAACACCAACAAGAATAGCTGTGCAAACCTGTGTGTGTTTGTGTATGTGAGTGTGCGCACGTGGGGAGTCAAGAAGAACAATACAGGAGACTTCAATGGAAAAATCCTCCTCTCTTGCAGTGAGATTTTAAGATTTAAGGCACAAACAGAAGAGAACCTTATATTTTACACATCTATTGTAGTCCACATGTAGCTGGCAAAAAAAAAATCAAAAGGAAGAAGGAAGCGAGAAGAGGGCAGAGAGCAGATGGCATATAGCATCCTGTTTTTCAGTGAACGAGAAGAGAAGAGAAGAGAAGAGAAGAGAAGAGAAGAGAAGAGAAGAGAAGAGAAAAGAAGAGAAGAGAAGGGTCCTACCTGCAGCTGTTCGGATAGTGTGGTGGACTGTCTTGTTGTCAGAGCCGGAGCTGAACTCTCCTCAGGACGCAGAAACACTTGCTGACCGCGTCTGCAAACATCAAACAAAACAATCAGGACCTTTGTGTGAGTGTGTGTTTGAGCTTTACCCTGTGCACAAAAGCTGTCAGCTGTTACAATATGTCACACACACACACACACTTTCTTTCTCACACACTCGGCAACTTATCTTTTCTCTACACTGAGCAGTGCAGGAATTTAAAGGTGTGTGTGTGTGTGTAAGGGAATTTAAAGGGAAAGGTGTGTGAGTGTGAATGTGTGTGTGAGAGAGACAGAGAGAGAGAGACAGACAGACAGACAGAGAGAGAGACAGAGGAAGACAGTATGTGTGAAGTCCTTACAGGTCCTTCCCTTTCTTTCTCTCAAGTGCAGTCATGTCATCTCCACCTGTCGTACGCAGAGAGAGTGCTGGAGTCACACACACATTTACACACACAGCGATGCACCGATGCACACGCTCATGCAGGCAGGCTGTGACACACACTGGCTCGCTGACACCACGAGCTGCAACACACGGAGCCCAGAGTGAACGCAGTCCCTCCTTCTCCTCTCTCCTCCCACCTCTCTCTCTCTCTCTCTCTCTCTCTCCCTCTCTCGCTCTGCTCCTCCTCTGGGTCTTACTGCCTCTCTTAACCATCCCCATGTTTCACTTTCGTACTGTCAGTGTGCCAGAGAGTACAGTACAGTACAGGGTGGATTAACCAAATGGTAAGAAGTGGAATAATAATCCTTATTGCAAATACATTCAAATCATTTTCTTTCATATTAACCTCATTGCTTTTGAATTTGACTTTCACCCCCAAAAAGAAGAAAAAAGCAACCCCTCTTCTCAGTTTTGTAGCAGATAATGACTGTTGTTGGTGCAATTCTGCTAAATGCATTACATGTATCAAGGTCTGACATTGTGGTTTGCATCAAAAGCCAAACCAACAGACCAGCAGCACTCAAGTCTGTAGCCGCTACCTTGTTGTGAACATCCTGAAATGACGACGTGGTGCGGTATCTCAGTGAAGGGTGAAAAAAGAAGGACGTACACATTATAAAACACAGGGGAACCACACTGACGTAACAACGTTGTTACATGTTTCACATCTTTTCATATTGACGTGTCTCTCCCCTTGAATGAACAACAGGGGTGTATCGATTAACCACGTCCGACCCTGATTCACCACTGACACACAGCTCTCTGAATGGAGGAGGGTATTCAATTCATCCGCCATTCCCATTTGACTCCACAGAAGACTTTGGTCATTTCCACCTTTTCAACAAAAGACTGAGGTGCATCATGTGCTCTCAGATCATGCAAAGCTCCAGTCATTGTTAAGTGACCATTGAGCTGGTTTCAGTACATTTACCTGACATAAGAGCAACATGCTCCGTTTGTAGAAGAAGTGAATGTGTGAACATTGTTTCTGCTGATTGCAATTTGTATTCTTTCTCTTATCACCGGGCAACACCGAGTTTCTTTAAAACCAAGATCATAATCGTATCCTAACATTTGCTAGGAAAATTCAATGGTGAGCCAATAAAATATACGCTGTTCTGTTGAGTCTTCGAGCTTCGAGTTTGTCAGCTGTCCCGGAGCTCGCGGCCATATTGCATGCATTTCATCAACACCTGTGCATGTTTTGTTCAGCTCTTACATTTTTTCAGTTTACAGGAAGTGAGGTCATCAAGCGTTATCATAGCACTTTTCAGCATACACACACTTCTACAAATTCTATGAGCTCTGTTTGCAGACGTGTGTAAAAGACTTTGACCAATCACAAGGCATTTCAGAGCACAAGGATGCTGTTGTCAGCAACAAATGTTGCCCTAACCCAACAATTCAATTAGCATATAGCAAAGGCCCCAATTGAATCCATCTCTTTCACAAGGAGCTATTTTACCTGAATTGTTCACCTCTGTTACAGAGCAACTTAGTAGAAGAGAAAGCATCTGATAATCAACGCAACGTAACTTGTCAATAAAGGCAGGCTGCGTGAGAGCTAATTTAGAAAGCAGGCCTAACATAATACAACAAAGATTTCAAAGATGTATTGCCAGGGCCACAGCTCTATACTTTTAATCAGCTGGCAGATTTATCACCAGCCCCCATCTCCTGCAGGATCATCTGACAGCTGACTCTCTGAGGTGACATTGCGAGTCACGGGACATTTAGCATGAAGCCGCACAACAAGTGGCACAGGGCTGTTTAATGTAGTACATCAATGTGACAGCAGACCGTAAGAGTCATTTACTAAAAACATCAGCCAGCGGACACGCGTACTTACGCACACCATGTCATGTCCTATTATGCGGAATGTGAATTTCATAAGCAGCAAAGTCTGAATGTTTCTTCGTCTTAGTGCACTGGGACTCATATGAAGACTTCCCTCGTTGTAATTTCCATTTTGAATGTCAATGACTAAAAAGGGTATTGAATAAATACATTTCAAGTTATCGCAGGCAAAGAGCCACAGTGTTGAATTGGATTACACCCAGCTGACAAAAGCAGCTCCTTTAATTCAAATGTACTAAGTCGCTTGGGTTGAGATGCTGAAAATTGGAACCTGACTGAGAAAAGATACTGTTAAGTGTTTGGGAAAACAATTGAAAGCAAGGTCTGTGGTGACGTGCTCAATGGAGGCTGAAATTGCTTCAAATAAACAATGGAGTTTTGACATTTTTGTCTTCTGTACAAAAAAAAAATCACATTTGATGAGGGTAAAACTCTCACCTTTTTCACATATAACTGAATGTCACCTACAGAGTATATTCTGCAAAAAAATAAATTAAATGAAGAGTCAGAGGTTAAAAAAAAAAAGATGTACTGGGCACATAGCAGCTTCTCAGAGGTTGATTCTTGGCAAATGGAATCATTCTGAGGTATGTGCTCTACTATAAAATGGTGTATTATCCCAGTCAACCCAGAGGCTGCGTGTGTTGTAAACCTGGTGAAAGGTTATTACAGTACAAGAGAAAATCAGTCTCTATTGACCAGTGTTGGCCAACAGCGGCGAGATACAGAGATAATCAACATGGCCCACAGTTCATATTGTCAATCCTGGACTGTGTCTGCTATATGTACTATAGAGCTCACAGACACGCGCACACACACACACACACACTGGTAGGAGAGCAGTGCCGTACATGTGCTCATACACACACATTCTTGTGCAGCGTTTTTATTGAGGACACGTTTAAACATAATGCATTACCTAGGCTCTTACTCTAACCTTAACCATCAAAACTAAATGTCTAATCCTAATCCTAACCAAAACCTAACTTTAACTCAAACCTTAAAACCAAAGTCCTTGAAAGATGTGAGGACCACAGCTCAACTCAGCTATTGCTTTTCCATTAGTGATAGTACCTTTAGTACCTGCTCTGACGAAGTCCAAAGCGAGCGGAGCTGATACTAAATATGACGTCGAAACTGTCAGCGTTCAACGCAAGAATCCAACCGAACAACGCCGAACTGTAGATTAGTTAAAATACTTCAAAATGTGATGGAAAATGGAAATGTTTAAGTGTGGTGCATTTAGCAACAGCGACATCAAAAGCAGGCATCACAACCGTATTTCAGTTCAGTGTGTCAGATGAAGTCTGTGCTCTGGTCATGCAGGAAGTAATGAACGATTCTGTGAACAAATCTCTTCAATGAACTGACTCTAATGATTCAGTACACTGAAAACAACTGCTTTACGAGTCACTCGTCACTAGGTTGTGTGTATCACGTATAAAACAAAGTCCCAGCAGTTTCATGCAGCCGTGCTATGATGACTCCGCCCACGTTGAGGAGGTACTACCATAATGGAAAACCATACCAAACCGTGTTGCACTTTGTCCAAAAACACACACACACACATACATCACATCAGACCAAGGTTACTGGTTGTTATCCTCATCAGATTCCAGGCCCATGATTTGCTAATTATGTTCCTCTGCAGGGTCTCATGCTCTGTGTGTGTGTGTGTGTCCTTGTGGAGAGTGACTGAGTGAGTAAGAGATCACATGGTAGATTTGTGTGTTGATTGCATTTGAGCAGCAACAACAGGCCCTGTTTTAATCACAAACTTGGGATCAATACTCTTTTCAGCTGAACGTCGCAGCAGTAATGTAATGTTCTGAAGGGTTTGTGTGCGTGTGTGTGTGTTTACACAGGTAATCTTGATCACAGAGACCACAGTAGATGAGGAGAGACAGCGTTTGAGCTCACCGGCTTTTCAGATGAGTGTGTGCGCGCGCGTGCGTGTGTGTGTGTGTGTGTGTGTGTGTGAAAGAGGGAGCCGTGCATGTTTGTCCTGACTCCTATAAAGCAGCAGAGTGATTGAAGGCTCTAAATGGTGAAGGTGCACTCAGGGGAATAAGGCTAATCTACATAATGGTGGACCTATATTAATGGCATCCTGCTGCTGCACTCACACACAAACTCTCTCTCTCTCTCTTGCGCACACACACACACACACACACACACACACATAGGTGTCAATTGAACAGAAGCCTAATCTCATCCCCCACACAACCAGTTATCCTCCTGCTGATTTGAGTAAGCCGGTGAAAAAAGGTCAGAATTAGAAAAATAAAGACAGAGAAAAGGCAGCAGATTACAATGTTGAACGGTAAAATAATTATCTGTACATGTAAGTGTATCATTGCTTCTCATTTAACTCGTGCATTTAAAGGGCTGAATGCAGAGCATCTCCGGGCAGTTTTAGGTCACTACACTTGATTAAAAGTTGATCTTGACAGATACTAATTCATTAAAAAGACATTATTTTTATGTGACATGAAGGGTAATATTTTGCGAGAGTTTTTACATTGCAGCTACAACTTGAAAGGGTTTTGAAAATCCATTGACGGCCTCTTCTGTGGAACAACAGTGGTTTCCATCTTGAAGTGGCTGCTTCACAATGTGGTCAGCCTGATGAGAGGTGTGCATTTGGGGAAACGTTTCTACTGGGTGAAGTGGGAAGTTGGAGATTTGGTATGATGAGGGAAAAAATAATCCAATCCATCCAACACTGTGCACTAATATGTCAAATTAACATTCATACTGCACTTAAACGGAAAGATGTAAAACATCTTTGTGTAATTTGCATTACTGATCGACCATTGCGCATAATTCAAATGCTGAAACAGTTTAATCATTAGAAATATAATCAGATATATCATTTACAGTAGGGAAATGATTATTAAAAATAATCACAGATAATCTATAATTGAATTCAGTTGTAAGCCTCATTCAGTATCAGTAAGTATCATGTGAGTGTGCATGAATTATTCTTAACCTTATTGTTGCTCATAACTAATTTCCTTAAACAACATCAGCAGTAAAACAACAGCAGGAAAGTGACAATGACACACCCTACTTTGGAAAGTCACGCACACAGACACACACACACAAACAGTGAGCCATACTGTTTGCGTTGATAACCTAATTCAACAGCATTTGTTAACTCAACTCGACTTATTAAGGCACAGCCCTGCTGCCAATGGTATGTGGAAAAAACTGACTGGTGTACTGACTGAACCAAGATAAAAGCCATTACAGTAATATGCCCTCACATTATATGATTATATACAATAATTACCAAGATGCTGAATTGAAAAGACACAAAATATTTCCACTGCATTAAACAAGCAGCAGCTTGGACTACTGCTGCACAATTTGCTGTGAAACCCATGTGAAAGCTTCCATTCTTGTGTGGTGGTTTCAAATCCAGCCATGGTCTTAAGATGACTCATAACTTTTCAGCCACCTCAAAATATGCTGCATTTCCACACCACTGGATTTCAAGATAGCCCAGGTGTGTGGGCGTCCGTTCATCCAAATAATCAAAATGTCACCTTACAAATTCCACTCTTTCTGAAAAAAAAAGAAAGAACCTCGCAGCTAAAGCACCTCCAGATTGTGTCATGGCCAGCAAAATATCCACACACCCAAAAAATAAAAAACCTTTTTGATTTCTATTCATCAAAAACCACAAAGCTGCTTCATGTCAACGTTTGGAGAAGCTGGTTGGTGGTTGCTATGTGAGTAAGTACGTTGGCAACCTGAAGAGTTTATCAGCCAGTTTCCATACCAACACAGTCTGCTAACTATAGTCCATCTCAGCAGCATCAAGATGGGAGAATGAGCAGATAAGAGGGTGAGAAAAATGGAAAAAGAGGAGTAAAATTCCACCAGCTAAGCAACACAAAAGCACTCCTCTAAAATGCATGTGTGTCTGGACACTGAGCCAATTAATCATTAGTATTTGTCTGCCTCTGCTTCAGTTATGAGAGCAATATATTGTATTATATTATATTTCAAGATGAATTTTATCTTTCCAATTTTGATTCTAATCTGGACCTGAACCAAGCCAATGTGGGGCCCACATCCAGTGTGGTCCTAGTGCCGGTCCCAAGCTCAAAGGGCATCCAGCATAAAACCTTTGATAAATTGAAGGCCGCCATTGGTGCTATTGACCAACAGGGTGCCAATAGAAACTGTGCTACTGATGGCCAAAAACAAGGGATACGGCAAGATGGAGGCAGGTGATCTGCTGTGGTGACACCTAAAGAAGACTCTACTCTGGACCTGATTATTGACTCACTGCTAACACTGCTGCTGAAAACTGAGGCTATTCAAAATGGTCCATTTACCTTCTAAGTGGTTGTGGTGTTTAAAACACTCAAAGGTTCAGTGAACAAAATGTAAAGTGGATGTGTGATGAGCATGTGAAGTAGTGATGATAAAAATGTTTTTGGACATGAGGCCTGACAAAAAGAGAACGAGCCCTGCAGCAACATGGACACGTGCTCATGTGGCGCTGTTCTTTGATCACACCGTCACGGCTTGACTGAGCTCTGTTTAGGGACAGCACTGACACTGGACTGTGTGGGGGCTAAACCTAATGAGGACATCATCATACGTGTATATGTCCATCCATCCATTCATCTTCGACCACTTTATCCTATATATATATATACACAAGTATATATATATATACTTGGGAACTTCTTTCTATTCTATTCTACAAAAATCAGGACAAGTATATTCACATTTCACTGAAGCTCTTCAGCGGCTCGCATCAAAAACAGCAATCCTTACGCATTTCAGAGCAAACCTTTCGTCAGAGTACTTAAGGTGAAATGTGAATATTTTTGTCCTGACTGCTAAATAAGGAAGCGTTGCCTTTGATATACCGTTTTGAATCACTGACTACTTTTGAGGCTTGAGCTGTGCAACAACCTTAACGCACCTGATGTCGTGAACGAGAGCAGCAGCCTGATGGTTCGATTCAATGAGTTCCACAAGTTAGTTTAATCAGCAGGATTTTTGTCATGGTTTAACATTTTAATGAAGCAAATTGAAATGCAATTACATGTGGCACTGATGGATCTGCTCTTTAGAAGCCAAGAAGCACGCCAAGCAAAACAGGGTGTGCAATGCAGGAAACCCACATCCAAGAGTAAGACCTTTAAAAACATTTATGACTTTGGAGCCTGTTAGACTCTGATCTAGAAAGCTGGAGGTTGCAGTGGTGGCCAGCAGCAGCAGCAGCAGCAGCAGCGTCAAGTGTCATCGGTGAAGCAAGAAATGAGTGAGGGAGGAGTGTCATTTAAATGTACCGCCTTGGTGAGAGAATGGCTGTGATTGGAGCATAGATTGTGGTCAACTGCCTGTCAGCATATGACTAACATGACCTGCATTAAGAAGTGCAAAGCTTCATAAAATCAATGTGTTTACTGCTGTTAGAGTCCTTCCATACTTTCCACATTCCGTGTGTACAGATTTACGCGTGTACATAGCCATGGTTTCATTCACTAAAATGAGAGTCTGCATTTGCATTTTGTGCATGCATACTTGACATATTGTTCCATATCAGTAGTGATTTCTCAGTTAGGTTAAGTGGCACAGCCCTCCTGAAGGTCCAGATATTCAAGTATTTAGGCTCCGGGATTCGGGCAGAAGACGGATGCAGTGGAGATGTGTAGGCCAGGATTGGATCAGGATGGCCTCACGAAAGCTGACGAGAGGAAGTCAGAAACTGCGGGGATGACAATGCTACAGTGGTCACTAGGGCTAACACGACTGGACAAGGTTAAAAACGACAATGTCGGGGAAAGGCTTGGCATCAGAAAAACGATATTCATTTACTGAATCTGAAGCTCTGGGACACCAAAGGCCGGAGGAAATGGAGAGAACTGACTCGCGTGGTGGACGCCCGATCAAAGTGGACAACGGCAGGACATGATGATGATGATGATGATGATGATCAGTAGTGATTTCTCACGATGAGTTTACCTTATTTGTTTGGCCTTGTATTCTTTGAGTGAAGGGTTGCATAGGTATGTTACTGCAGGAACTCAAGCAGGTGTCCACGCTTATCATTCTCTTCGTTGTCTCTTTTTTTGGCCAAAACAAGAGTGCACCAGTAAAAGCATTTTCACAACATCGAGCACCAGCGCGGTTTCCCTTTCAGGTTCTCACGGACACAGAGAATATGATTGCAGCTTTATGAGTCCATACTGTTTTATGTTTGTGTTGAACTTGCTCTAATCAATCATTTATACACTTTACTGACCACTGGCATTACTGGTTGATTAATTTGACAATTCTACATAGATCTGCAAATAAAAGACACCTGGCTGAAACAAATCTTTTTGGCTGCTTCATCTCCAGTGTCACACTTGCAACTTTTGGAGTAATCACTTTATTTCAGAGGACTCCTTTAATGGTCCACTGGGTTGGGTAGCAGAGCATCTGGATTTATTAACACATACAACTGCACTCTTAATGGATGATGGCAATACTAGACCTTTCACAAATTAAATTACTAAATGGGTTTCTTGCTGTCTACTGAGCAATCACATCTACTGTTATAAATGCTAACCAGTCATTAATAAAGACATTTTTACCTAAATCTACTGTGTTGTCTCTATTGTTAGTTAGGTGTTAATAAATACAGCATGTGTGCAGTGCAGTGGATAAAGATAAATTACAAGGAAGCTTTCTTTTCACACCCTGGCACCCTAAACCGTGGTCATACTAATTAATTTGTTAATATATTCATAAATTACTCACAATGACATATAGTTACAACTTGCAAGGACGTTCTTGCACCTAAGAGTATTTGTCAAAGTGGGGATCTATCTTACACTCCTTATTTAAGCTAAGGAGTGTAGGGAGGAGCTGACCTATTTGAGTTTCAGAGTTTATTTCTACATCCAACAAACCAACTATAGACATAAATTAACTTTTTACATTGTGCGTCTGAGTGCATGTGTAAAGGAGAGCTCGTCTCCTGTCCCCTGTTTGCTGCTTCCTTCCTGATGTGCTGCTCAACAATGTTCAGACACACACACAGGCACACGCACACATGCGCACATTTCCTTCCTTTAGTATTTGGATGTTAGTGTTCGTGTCAGAGGTGAGTGGGAACAGTGGGCAGTGTGAGGGGTTAGTGATAAAATCCAGGGGACAGGGAAGCGAAAGAGCGATAGTGAGATGAAGAAGGAGACAGAGAGTTGGAAGCAAGGCAGTAAACGTGCCAATGATAAGTTAAATGTTAAAGGGGAGGAACCTGACCCTGTCAGTCATCGTCAGTGTGGTCGATACTAATATAAGTGACAAGTACATACGTGTTAAAAGCTCAAAGGTGGCACAGCTATAAAACTGTTGTGGTCACATAAACACTTGTGCACTGACTGGAGCTAAAGACAACAAAACACACATCAAATGGAAAGTGAGGAAGAGCTGTGGCAAATCTCCAGCAGCGAGTGAAGTAGAAGTTTGTGCAAGGTTAAAAGACTGCGAAACAGAAAAGAAAGAGAGCACACTCAAGAGGGAGAGAGCAAAAGCACAAGAATGGTATTGGAGAAAGGGGAAATACTGCAGAAGCAACAACAGCTGCCGTAGAAAAACAGCAACACAAAAAAAATGATGGAGAGAAGTCATGCAGGGGCAGTTTGGAAAAAAAACGTAGACAGCAGAACACTGCAGCAAACCAACCACACCTCCTCTACCACCCTCCTTTTTTCCTTTCTTTTACTTTCTTTGCACAAAACTAATGAGGAGTGGGCGACAGAGTCCAGCAGTGTCACACCTCCATCCTGTGTGTTTGTGTGTTTTTTACGTAAATTCACCATTTGCGTAAAAAAAACAAAACATTTGCAATATAGTCAGACAGAAAATGTCTGACTATATATATCTTCATGCACGCTTTATCTCTTCATTTCTCTTATCTAATTGGTTCCTCTATTTAACCAAATCACAATGCAGACATAGGACTATCTGCTGTGCGGCAGTTTTGTGCAGGCTCAGTGTGCGACAAGTGGTAATGACCACAACAGCATGTGTGCGTGTTTGTGTGTGCATGAAATAACAACACTGACTCAGATTTGTTGCTATGGCACCCCAGTCTTTCCAAGGTGCAAAAATCACAAAACAATTTATACCCACAATTTCCTCTCTGTAATGAAGCAGTGAATGCACTGACCCTGACATGCACACGCACTCAGCCGTGCGCGCGCACACTTGTCCTCTCAAAAAGCACTCACAGCTTTTGGTGCAGAGGATGGATCAGAGTTATGAAAGACAAGTTTCATTTTGGGAGGACAAAAATCACAATTACAATACGCACGCAACCTCACTAATCTGAGCCATGCACGCTGACGTTTAAGAAAACTTGAAAGTGAAATGTTCAGAACGAGTGATGTTTACAAGACAACAATTTAATATTAGAATTTGAATTTAAAAACACGTTGGAGCCTTTTTACCAACAAAAAAGTCGTGAAACAGACCATTAAGGGACAATTATGTGTATTAGTGGAGATTTGGAATAACATTACAGCCGTAATAAGATAATGTACTACCTTGAATACATTTAAAAACCCATCTCAAGCGATGGCTAAAGAGGAACCAGATCTGTGATTATTCATTTTATGCCAATATGTGTCACATTTAATGCTGCGTGATTTCATATTTATTTGTTTGTTGTTTATTTGCGGATTCTGCTTCATGTCGTGCATCGCTTGATGGTGCGTCATTTTTCTTATTTGTTGTTTTTGTCTGACCTGCAAAGGACAACATATGTAATATATATTCATCAAAATGCACTCTGCCTTGTAAATGAATACATTACAAAAACTGACAACGCAAACATATGCACTGCTTATATGCAGTGAGCTGCGCTGCTCTTCTTGAGAAAACAGACCTCTCAGTTTTCACAGTAACATAAATCCTGATTATGATCAAACTCAACGCGTCCTGTAACCCCGTCCTGCTTCAAATTAAAATCTAGCTTGTTGGTTCCCTGCGTTGATTCATCTTCTTTATCAACATGGCTTTTATTGTGAAATATTTACACGACCAGATAACGAGCAGTTTCTTGAAGAGTCCTTCTGGAGTACAGAAGAGTATTAGTCTTAAAGTAAATCCAACATAAAATATAGCAGGGGCTCCAAAGCAGGTACTACACAGCATACATGGTGCCCGTCTGAACAACAGAGGACCTGCGTTTCAAGCCTATGCTGTGCAGATAAACACAGGTCGGATACCAGCGGGAAGCATCAGCCACAGGATACAACAGTTTTAGGAGTCTTTACATCTCCAGCAGCATGCTCCATGTTTGCGACTGGAGGTCGTGGAGGATCGGCACTGGGAGACAAGTTCTTAGAGGTAAAGGGAAGTTGATTGGGGGAAGGTGCGCTGGCGTTAGGGTCAGAAGAAACTGGCATTTCTGACAGAGCATCAGGTCTGTTTCACAGCTTAATGAGATCATTAGTCAAGTGTGAAAGCGTAATAATATCACATACCTCTTTTTTACATAATATTGAAACAAGGTGATTTACTGCAAAGAGAGAGGGGAAACTATGGTGCTGTTGGAGTGTAGGATACAAGCGCGTAAATGTTTAGTGCAGCTTAACAGATGGAACTCTTAGTGTTTGGAGTTGTAGAGGTGAGTAGTGTCTCGTGCTACATCCACACTAATGAAGTTCTTTCAGGAAGATCTTTTAGTTTGGGTGTATTAATGTTTTATTCTGTCTTGCACTCTTTATTTTGGTTGCAGTCATTACACGTGCCTTTGTCAGTGAATGTCTCTGCTGTTTTGTCTATTTAGCTGTAAAAGTTTCACGTTTTGTTTGTGTGTTTCTTGAACTGTTGCTGCACCTGTGATTAGGGCTGAACGATTTTATATAGATATCTAATTGCGATCATTTTGACTAAGATTTGCGATTGCGATATGAGAGGGAGTTCTCATTTTTATTTAAATAACATGTTTAAAATGCTAACTGTGATATTTGTGCAGATCTGTGTGAAACAAAAATGTTTTCTTATGATGTGTATAGTAAATACTGTGCCTCCTGCGATTCATGTCGATGAATTGTTCAGCCCTACCTGTGAAGTCTCTTCACTGCACCACCTGCTTTTTATTATTTCTCTGTATTTGTTTCCTGAAATCCAATCTCTGAACGATTTTATTAAGAGCTTAGTGACTTGAATGACTAATTCATTCATTCATTAACTAATTGCTTTGATCATTCATGTATGCTTTTTCATATTTCATTGTCACTTTTTTGTCTCAAAAGGCCAAGAGAGGCAGAAAACTGGGACACCATCTTGTGTTTTGGTGTGTGACTGACACTGGCATTTTATCAACCAAATAATTTGAGGTCAATAATTAGAAGACTATAATCATTACACTATCGGGCTGCAACTAATGACTATTTTAATAATCGATTGATCCGTGTTCTTAAATGTCTTGTTTTACTTCTTTGTTATGTGGAGTCTAAATGGAAAATATTTAATATCAAGAAGCTGAAAAATCTGAGGACTCAAAATTGTTACATACAACTGTGATCAACTCATCTTCAATGAATTACATTATCAAATATTACAGAGAGGAGATACAGCAGTGAATTGTGAGCCTCACTCATTCATTTGAGCAGGACAGATATGGAACTCCTGTGAAGCTTTGACGCAAACGCATTCAACAGGTCAACACCCTGACTCACAATCCAGGTCTGAATACACACTGGCAATTAGGCACATTAACACACACACACACACACACTTGACATATGCACTCAGGCATAACGCGAACATGAAAAATGCACACACACTCTCACACCAACCCTTGACATACATCCACACCTAAATAAACAGAACTCAGTCACACACATGTGACCTTGCTCATCTCTGGCCTTCTTCCCCCTCTCTTTCCTCTCTTTTTCTCACCTTCCCTCTTCCTTCCTCCCTCCCTTCCTTCCTTTCCTGCAATCATTTATCACCTTAAATTCTTTTTTCCCTGTCGACTGTTATCCTCTTCTCCTTCGATCAACTCCATTTTTCTCTGTGTTCTTGTTAAGAGTTTGCAATGTCAAACAAATCAGTGCTGCTGTCAGAGTGCCCCCAAGTGTACAAATACTTAAACAACACTCAGCATACTGAGTAGTTGGAGCGGCTCCAACTCCCAGGTCTGAGTCGCAAAATAATTCTTGTGACTGAGAGTCTGAATATGTAAAAAGACAAAAAAAAAAAGAAACGCCTGCGTGTCATTTACACAAAATAGCTCGAGACAATAATAGTGTAACACTAATAGGTTGTCATTAAAGAATATTCCCACTGCACATGAACATGCCAGAGGAAATGATTGCTCTTATTCTCATTTGGATTGTTGTCAGGTACGACTGCAGCACTCCCCTCAGCTTTATGAAAAACGAATACCAAAATTGAAGCCGTTTTTGGAATTTTCTTGACAATATCTCTCCAGGGTATAGTAATCATGGAGCAGCCTCTAAAAACGAAGAGCAACTTCAGCACTGACTTCATCTCAATGCCCTGCATCAATTATGACATCACCCCCACCTCCCAAACACAACCTTCAAAGTCGTACACGTGCTCTCTCTCTCTCTCGCACGCTTTCTCCCCCCTACACACACACAAACACATACACTCTCTCTCTCTATAAGGAATACCAATGAGTGAATTGTTTCCATTTCAAAGGGAAGCACTGGGTTTAAAGAGGGTAAGAATTAAACATCACGTCTGTGCCCAAAAAACACAGGATAAATAAGGAAAAGAAAGACAAAACAAGACAGCAGGATAGAGGCCACAGAGCCAAGTGTGAGCAGATGCTGGAAGCTCACACGGTTTGTCTTTCTTTCTTCTTTTTATTTTTCTTCCTTTATTCCGCCATCTTTGTTCATATCTTTGTTCATATTACGGTCTCTTCATGTCAGTGGCATTTTCTCCCAGGTAACTCCAACTGACTGTGACATGCAAGCACTCAAGCGTAAAAAAGATTTCCCGTGTACGTGTGAACACACGTGTGCATGTATGCTCGTGCACAGTACACACACATTTGCATTTGCATGCATGTGTGTGTGTTACGGCAGACTCTCAGCAGGACTTCACTGCAGCAGGGAATCCAAAGTGACTCCAAGAAAAAGGCCAGGGTGGAGATGCTGCTTCTTTCTACACGAGTCCCTGAAAGTGCACTGCCGGGTTTGAGTTATGGGTATGATGGAAATGATCTATATTTGCATCACAATAACAACTGACTCTGTGTTACTTGCAAACATCGAATGACACACTGTTAACCCTTAGAAATCTTTTTTACCTGAGCAAAAACGAGAGAAAAACGGTCCATTTTGTGACCTCTGCACAATTATTGCCACTGCGATTTAAAATGAATCATAACTTTGACTCAACAACACATAAGAAGACGAAAAAGCGCATTTTGTAAAGCCTGAAGATGTGACCTATAAAAACACACCCCCAGGATGTCCATATAAGGAGTTGTGCATTATTCCTGCGGCAATTTACTAAGGGTGCACCTGCAGCACAGATCTGTGCCGTGTGAGCACTAAGGGTTAATAGATAAACACAAAGACAAATGTCTTTGAAGAAATAATCACACTGATGAGAGGGTCGTCAAAATTGCCATAGAGCAATCCTGCAGTGAGTCTTACAAACTGCAGATGTTAAATCCATTTCTACCACAGACACTTACACAGTTAAACATTTTTCTATTGGATCTCCTGGTTTAACGTCATATCACTCCTTACCCACAATTTGACTAGATTACATCGCAGCTGGCAACAAGACGATTAACAGAAGCCAGATTCTCTGAACAGAGAGATTAAAGGATAAAGGAAGTGATTTCGCTCCACAATTAAAACACTTTATCTCATGATTCCTGAAGCCAGTTCACGCTCACAGCACTCGACGTTTAAGTACAGACTAAGTGTGTGTGTGTGTGTGTGCATGTGTGTCAGTCATGCCATCGAGGCGGCCGTGCTGTCTGTTCAATCTCCTCACCACAGCAGAGGAAATCAGAAATCATTTTCTCTCCAATTATGTGACCCTGTCTTTTTGCCACTTTCTCTCGCTCTCTCGCTCTCTCCGTCTCCCTTAAAGATGTAACAAGAGCAGATTCTATTTTCTGTTGTTGATGGGATTGTTAGAAATTGATTTGTTCTAACTGTTGCAATCCTCACCAGTACCTCCTTGTCTCAGTCCCACCGCCTGTTTTCCTAACACCACTCTGCTTAATTACACACACACACACACACACACATAAAAGCGCACGCACAAACACACACACACACAGCAGAGTAACCAAAGTCAAACATAAATATGTGAATATATCCAAGCATGCAGGTCTACATGCAGCCACACAGCGTCTCCGCCCACATGGGCAGCACTGCCATTATCAGCCCGGTAAACATATATTTAGAATGACAGGATGAATACACTGAGCTGAGCACGCACACGCACACACACACACACACACACGCGCACATGCACACACTGAGGATGCACTGATGCAAACAATATCACTTCACAACACACATCAATATGGCACAAAGGTCAGCCTTTGCATCTCTCTGTACCCATACATGCTTCACATATGCGCAATGATATGAGCACAAAAAAATACACAAAACAACCCACTCATGAACACACACACACATACACACATTTGCTCAGCTGTTCTTGTAAAGACACTGACTTCCATTCATTTGGTCAGCCTACACAAAGCGTTATCCCGAACCTTAATCAATACCAGTAAATGTCTAATCGAACCTTACTATAATTTTTATCTTAGCCCTAAACTTTTAAGGAATTAGGTTCTGCCTCATTAAGACCAGGTTTTTGGTCTCCATGAGGACTACAGAAAAGGTCCTTAATAGGTGACAAATATGAGCACACACACACACACACACATGCATGTGTATTCATCTTTATCACAGTCAGTGATCAAGCAGAGAAAAGCAGAGCTAGAAACCTGCTGTCGCCATGGTAACATGGTCATAACAACCGCCTCTTTTCCTTCTGGTAACAACAGACCTCATTCTCTTCCCAATTCTCCCTTTACCCACCCCCCACTGCCTCTTGTTTCATATTCTCCCTCTTCCTCCCCTTTACCTGCCCTGCATCTTCTTCAGTCCCCTCTCTTCACGTCATCCCTCCGTTTCTCTGCATTATATTCAAAACTCAACGCTCTTCTAACTTTTTAACATGGCACCAGTTCTCTCACTAAACTCAGTTTTCCCTTCCTCCAAGTGCTTCGATGACTTCCAACAGCTAGAAAGGCGGAAGATGCACAGAAATAATCTACAAATATCCAATTCTTCAAAGCAAATCAAGACTACACAGTGAGTGATATATATAATGTGCAGAATACTATTCCGTAGAAGGCTGTTCAAAAATATCGGTCTATTCTTGCATTTTTCAAAATAAAACATGCAAATATGTATGAAATTAATGCTTCCATGAAATTTTGCAGCTACAATTTCTAATATGGCAGAGAAACTTACATAAAACTCATATTAATTTCATTTAATTTAATTTATAAAGAATTATTCATAGACAACTAAATGCTATCTACTGAAGAAGCAATTTTGAAGATCATGTCACACTTAAAATATAACATTATATAATATTTCCTAAGATGAATCACACTGCGGCGTATAAAGTGTATTTGCACTGAAACAGTTTGAGTTGTTTCCCGTCTACTACCCTCAGGTGAGCTTGTCTTGTCTTTGATTTTGGACCAGAGTGATGAGATGAATACAAACCTTTGCTCTCCCACAGGAGAACTGACAGGCAGAGTGACAGACAAGTCTACAGAGAAAGAAAACTCTGGAGAAAACATGACAGAGAAGCATGAAAAGAGGCGTAAAAAGAGACCCAGGTGATCAAAAGAAAGTTACTCACGCACGGAAGCTTTACAAAGACCATCAAGTTTAATTTGCCTATTTAATTTCCTCTTCACAATAACAGAAGTCGTCGCAGCCGTTTATTGAACAACGTCAGTCTGACGGGATTTTTTGGACATTTTTTTCGGAAGTAGCAGAGTCAACATGACACTTTGAAGCAGAAATGCAAAAGCAGGTCTACCTCTGGATCTCTCTGCCATCTGCCAAAGTTTCACATAAATAGGTCTGTCTCTGCATGTATGACACATTTTCCACCATATTTCACTCAAACATCCTCACGTCCATCAGTTCCTCCAAAACAAAAGTTCACTTTTCGTTGTTCCACAAACAAGCATTAACATGGTATCAGATATGGCACTAAAATAAAAAATCTGAAACTCCGTCTGAACTTCCTACTTAGTAAGAATTGAGGCTGTGACAGTATCGCTGCCAACAGCTGTGTTAGTGATGGCTGCAGAAGAAGGTTCAGGACTATAGCCACAGGAGGAATGACTTTCAATCAGCTTCAATCAACTTCACAAGCTCCTTAAACTTACAAGAAGTAAACACTCTGCTTATCTGGTATGTGGTGCTCAGTGATAAACTTAAAGAAATGGAAAAGGAAGGTTAATCTCACACACACACATTTATTACCCTTTTTTCCATGTTTAAGTTTGTGACACAGGTTGATAATGAAGGTTCAATTAAATCATCTCAGTAAAAACCCAACTTTTAGGCTAAATATTAATTTAAAAGCATAAGTTTTTGGACATAATCGGTGCACAGAAGGGAAACTTGAAGAGAATGCAGACAGAGAGAGATGGGTACAAATGATTTAACTGTCAATTTGCTCTGAGCTCAGCTGAGTGGAAATCAGTTCTGAAATAAGTGTCTGTATGTGGATTCATTGTGTTACG